>NC_143012.1:92826072-93003572 GCF_055824585.1 Amblyomma mixtum
AAGACAAAGATGGCCCGTAATTAGAAAATGAAAATTGTATTTGAGGAAAGGAAATTACGCAGTAACTGTCTGACATATCTCGGTGGACACCCCTCAAAATTCAGGGGGACACTTTATTGACCTCAAGTGTGGTCATTGATGTGTGGTTAAGATGTTAAGCTTCGCCTCTAAGAGTGGAACGCGACCGCGTCTTGCAACGCTTCCAGGAGCCCATAGAACGCCATCGCCCATTCGGTTCTATGCCTCGCTCGTCGGTAAATTGGTTTTTGAGGAAAGGAAATGTATCTGTCTCGCATATCTCGATGTACACCTAAACCTCACCGGAAGAGAAGGGAGGAGGATGGGAGTGAGCGAAGACACCGTATTCACTAGACGCACCTTTGTTCTTCCCAAACCATCGAGCTGGCATGGCGAAGTGGATAGCATGCTCGTCTCACACTCCGAAGACCGGGGCTCGATTCCCGAGCTCGACCAATTTCTTACACGGTTTTATTTATTTATATAGCCTGTCTAGAAACGTTAATTAGGCTAATTGAGTAATTAAGCAATTAACTAAGCTCAGTCCCACTTACTTGGAGCATCACTATACGGCACCTTCAATTGGTTGCCTGGTTACTAGCCGAAGTACAATTGGCCCCGTTTGAAATTCGCGCACTGTGACGTCACGACCGTTTCGACCAACTGAAAAGCGTGACATTTCTGTCGACAACTGCTGCTTACAACGATGAGACATTAAAGGCTTTCGCCTTAAAAAGCGTTGCGTTCAAAGGGCAAGGCATCGCGCCGAACGGGTGGTGGCGTTCCTCCCTTCCTGTGGTTCGGGTGTCCATCGAGATGACAGAGAATTACTGTGCCATGCATCGCCCTTTGAACGCACCGCTTTTTGAGGAAAGAAAATGGCGCAGTAATTCTCTGTGATCTCGGTGGACGCCCGAACCGACCGCTAAGCGCGCCGCGCGCGGCAGGAGCAGGAGTTAGGCCGCGCTTGGTAGCTGCGGCCTCGCTGCGCGACGGCGCAAGCTGGGCCCCTATGCAGCGGGCAAAATAAATTTACCATCCAGCAAGGCGTAGAGGTGAATGGGTGATGACGTTCTGTGGACTACCTGGCAGCGTTGCAAGACGCTGTCGCGTTCCACTCTTGCAGGCGAAGCTTAACATCAGGCGAAGCTTAACATCTTAACCACACATCAGTGACACAAGCAGACAGCCAATGAACGCGTCATTCGCTGGAAGTACTTGAATCATCAACCACATTCGTGGCAGAATGCTGTACTCAGCCTTTCGCCTTGCACCACTTTAGTCGCCAAAGTGTCTCCTAATTTTTGAGTGTGGCGCGCGTATGTGGTGCGCGTTGTTCGTGCGCGGGTTTTTGTGCGCAGTTTTCAACCCAGCGTGCTTCCCCCCCGTGTATGGACCCACTAGAACTTTCTTGGACACTTTTGTTTTTGGACACTTACGTTCCCTGTGAGTGTGTGTGCATAGGACGACATCAGTTGCCGCAATGTATCTTTGTTTTTGTAGAAGGACGGATCTCCATTTTTGATCGTGAGTCCTAATAAACTTCTCTTATGTGTGTCTGCACTTGACAGCGACTGTGCCTCCGCTGTTACGTCATCGTTCTCTAATGTTTGCGGCATCCTGTCACACCAATTCGCACGCCGGAGGCCCGGGTTCAATTCCTCCCATGTCAGTGCCCGCTGAACAACAACAGGTGGTCGAAATTTCCGAAGCCCTTCACTACGGCTTCCCGCATAACATGAGTCACCGCAAATTTCCTATCTTATTTTAAAGCGAAAGCTTTCCTACGGCATGTTCCGCGAGTTTCGCCGTCCGCGTTGCTTTGACCTTGAGCGATGTCCAGCCGCTCCGGAGCTCTGCTTTCTACGCCGATGACGTCACCCTCTTGGTGACCACCGGCAATCTTGGCGATATGGAGGCCTTTCCAGGCAGGCGTGGACGCGGTGGTGACTCACGCCCGGGCTATCTGGTTGAGCTGCTCCCCGTCCAAATCGGAGCTATTGCTCCTTCTGCCATGGGGGGGGGGGGGGGGGGGGGGGGCGTGTCGCCTTCTCCTCTCACCGTCTACCTGGACGGCAAATCCATTCCTCTTGTCTCCACCCTCCGCACCCCTGGACTCTTCTTGAAAAATTTAGCGCGACACACAAGGATAGAACGAGTAGACGACACGAGCGCTGACTAACAACTGAAAGTTTATTCGAAAACAGCTGATAACAAGGTCGGGAGAGTGTGCGCGGCAGTTCGGAACAGGTTAGACAAGACACTGCCTCGAAAATACCCGCGGGAGTGTACTGCCAGTCATGCCAGCGATTTCACCGCCTGCGAAAAGGGGGTTGTGTACAAGGTCCCATTGGCCTGCGGGAAGGTGTATTACGGCCAAACGGGCAGATGCATCAATGTGCGGCTGCAGGAGCACAAGAATTCACTGGACTGCAGGAAACCGGTGTCTTCGAACCTTGTTTTGCACTGCCGTGAGTGCAAGGATCTCGGGACCAGCAAGTGCTCGCCGAACCTTGACAACACTACGATTGTGTACAAGAATGATAACGTGTTGTGTAGGGAAATTTACGAGGCATATAGTATCGCCAAGGCTCATAACACGTGCGTGGCCAAACCGTCCGTTACTATACGGGAAAAAGAGGTAGCTTATCTGGACAAGTGCTTTGCGTCTTGATAGCAGGAGCTGGCGGTGACTGTTGTGTTTAGTTTTCTTCTTTTGGTTTTTGACCAACGATTTTATCGCACTTTCTTCCTTTATAATTCTACGTGTTTTCGAATAAACTTTCAGTTGTTAGTCAGCGCTCGTGTCGTCTACTCGTTCTATCCTTGTGTGTCGCGCTAAATTTTTCAAGATGTATGTTAACCAACTCGCCCAATCTGCAGTATTGTTAAATTACACCCCTGGACTATTCCTTCAGTCTAATGGCAAGTATACCACCCTCATCACTCGACTCACGAACACTCTTCACCAGACCATCCGCCTCATACGCCGCATTACCAACCGCCGCCACGGCATGCGCGAACACGACCTCCGGCGCTTGGTCCAGGACTTTGTTCCAAGCCGCTTCATCTATATATTCTCTTTCTTTCTCACACAGAGGAGTACAAAGTCAACAGCCTCATTCGCCAGGCGTATAAGTCGGCCCTATCCCTTCCGACATCTGCCTCGACGGCACGGCTATTGTCCATGGGCGTCCACAACTCCCTTGCGGAGCTGACGGAGGCCCATCGTACGGCTGAGCTTCTCCGTCTCTCCCGCACCTGCACGGGTCGCGCACTTGTCTCCACCCTTAAGCTTTCCCCTTTTATCCCCCTTCCCACCTCACTGCACATCACTTCCCACGTCTCCTCCCCCCTAACCGTTCATCCCCTCCCTAAGGATATGCATCCTGAACACCACCCCTCCCGCAGAGCAGCGCGAGCCTCCGTGCTCTGGCGTGAGTACGGTCGGAAACCTGCCGTTGCTTATGTGAATGCCGCGCCGTACAGCCGCTACCCAGCCTACGTCCTAGTAGTCACTGACAACTCTATCTAACCAATACTTACTGCCTCAGTCTACACTTCGACCTCTGCAGACGCCGAGGAGGCAGCTATTGCCCTTGCCATCACACAGACCTCCGCGGAATACATTTCCAGTGACTTCTTTTGACGACCGCTGCTCATTCTGTGGGGAGGTGGCCGACACATTCCACATGGTTTGGGCATGCAGAAAAAATCCTTCTCTCCCCCCAATCACCCCTACCCCTACCCGAGAGGACTGGGAGGTGGCCCTGCTCAGCTGCCAGGAACTATCGGCCCAACAGGCCCTGGTTCGGCGGACTTGTGTAGCGGCCTCGACCAACGGGATCCCGGAATGAGGGACACCGCCTAGTATTGTAAGGGGTAAGACCCACTAGGGGCCTCTCCCCGAGCACCTCTCTGTGAAATACTAAATAAATGTTTTTCACCACCACCACCCAGTTTGCGGTCTAAAACTACGCGGTTGGACGGGTGGCACCACCGGCCATCGGCATCTTAGGTTCACACACCATCCCCTCTCGCCTCATCCAAATCATCTGGGTGCCCGCTCACGCGGCCCATACTGGCAACGAGGCGGCTAATTAAATTGCTCGCGATTCGACCGACCGAGCAAGCCCGCCGCCGCCGGTAATGGATACGCGCGACGCGCTCCTTACCCAGATATAACTTTACACTACCGCCTCTCTCCGCACTTTGCCCCCTCCGCACAAATCCTTTTCGCAGCACCACCTACGCTTGCGGCGCCACCTTCAGGCCCACACCTTTCTCACCCCCCGCACGTCATGCCCTCCTCCACCCCGGAGCGTAATTGCCAGCCCAGGAGCCGACTACGCTCATATCCTATTCTCCTTCCCAGTACACTTGCACAGCGCAACACACGCGGAGGAGATTGCCATTGCTCTTGCTCTCACTACTCCCAAGTCGAAACACATCATCACCGACTCGCGAGGGGCCTGTCGGAACTACGAGTTGGGCTGGGCTCCCCCGCTTGCCTGGCGCATACTGGAATATAGCTGTCGATCTGAAGATCCAACTCCACGCAACCTGATTTGGGCCCCCGGTCACCAGGGACTCCAGGGAAACGAACAGGCCGATCAGGCCGCCCGCGCACTCTCTCCCCGGGCTATCTCCCTGTCCTTGGAAGGGTACTCCCAATCAGACAATCTGGCCATTACATTCAAACAAATAACCGATTACTACAAGGAGGAGCACCGGCGCTACCCGGCCCCTTGTAAGGGTCTGGATCGCGCTGACGAGCGCCTCCTCATCAAAATTCTTACTAACACTGTACTGTGCCCGGCGGTGCTTAAACATTTCAATACATCCTTTGATGGCGCGTGCCAGTTCTGTGGGGAGGTGGCTGACACCTTCCACATGGTTTGGGCGTGTCAGTCAAACCCATCTATCCCCCCCAAGCCCAACCCCACCAGAGAGGACTGGGAGGCGGCCCTGCTCGGCTGTCAGGACCTAAAGACCCAAAAGGCCTTGGTTCACCGGACGCGGGCGGCATTGCTTGCCAATGGGGCCCCGGAATAGGGGCTCCACCTAGTATTGTTAGGGGAAAGGGCCAATAGGGCCTACCCCAATCACCTCTCTGTAAATATTTATTGTATTATAAATGTTTTTCACCACCACCACCCCCCTGCCTCTTGGCGCCTAAACAGTCCGCAGCAGTGGGAGGCTGCTTGGTCCGGCACCGAGGCGATCCAACATCAGCTGGTAACCTGGGCAGAGAACGTCGCGACTCGGCACGGCCTGGACGCCACAACCGGCAGCCTGAAGGCCGCCCGCAATGCTGGTGCATAATTTTCGTCTTTTTAGGCCTTCAATTAAAGTTTTTCGCCACCGCGACCGAAAAAGATAACGCAAAGGAAAGGAAAGGCACAAATTTGGCCCCCTGGGACAGTGGACACCTTAGTCGCGCTTAAGCTACGACACAGATGATGAGCGGCAGCTTCGAAAAGAAAAGAAAGGCACATAACTGGCCCCCTGGGACCGTGCTTTAAGTCATGCTTTAAGCTACGTGGCAGTGGTGGTGGTGAAAAACTTTTAAATGAAAGCCTAAAAAACAAAATTATGCAGCAGCATTGTGGGCGGCCTTCAGGCTGCCGATTGTGGCGTCCAGGCCGTGCCTAGTCACGACGTCCTCTGCCCAGGTCACCAGCCGAGGTTGGATTCGGCTCTGGGCTGAACAAAGCAGCCTCCCATTGCTGCGAACTTTTTAGGTGCCAAGAGGCAGGGGGCAAGTGTGCTGAGAAGGAGAATAGGATATGAGCGTAGCCGGCTCTTGGGCTGTCATATAAGCGGCAGGCCGGTGAGTACGCTACGGGGTGGAGGAGAGCAGGAAGTGCGGGGGGTGAGAAAGGTGTGGGCCTGAAGGCGGCGCCACAAGCGTTGGTGGTGCCGCGAGAGGGATTTGTGCGGAGGGGGCAAAGTGAGGCGAGAGAGGCGGTAGTGTAAAGCGATATCCTGGTACGTAAGGAGCGCGTCGCGCGTATCCATTCCAAGCGGGGACGGTTTGCTCGATCACTCGAATCGCGAGCGATATAATTAGCCGCCACGTTGCCAGGATGGGGCGCATGAGCGGGCACCCAGATGATTTGGATGGGGCGACAGGGCATGGTGTCTGAACGTAAGATGCCGATGGTTGGGAGTACCACCCGTCCAACCGCGTAGTTGTAGACCGCAGGTTTGGAGTGTATGTATGTATGGAAAATGTATTCCCCGGAGGTCTGCGTGACGGCAAGGGCAATAGCTGCCTCCTCGGCGTCTACACAGGCCAACTGAGGCACTATTACTGAGGCAGTAAGGGTGGGTTGGAGAGAGTTGTCAGTGACTGCTAGGGCGCGGGCTGGGTAGCGGCTGTGCGGGCAGCATCCACATTAGCAACGGCAGGAGGGATGGTGTTCAGGATGCATATTCTTAGGGAGGGGATAAACAGTTAGGAGGGAGGAGACTTGGGGAGGGATAGGCAGTGAGGTGGGAAGGGGGATAAAAGGGGAACGCTGAAGGGTGGAGAGACGGAGGAGCTGAGCCGTACGATGGGCCTCCGTCAGCTCCGTAAGGGAGTTGTGGACGCCCATGGACAATAGCCGTGCCGTCGAGACAGATGTCGGAAGCGATAGGGCTGACTTATACGCCTGTCGAATGAGGCTGTTGACTTTGTCCTCCTCCGTGAGAGAAAGGAAGAGATAAGGAAGAGAATATATAGATGAAGGGGCTTAGAACAAAGTCCTGGACCAAGCGGCGGAGGTCGTGTTCGCGCATGCCGTTTCGGCGGTTGGTAATTCGGCGTATGAGGCGGATGGTCCGGTGAACAGTATTTGTGAGTCGAGTGATGAGGGTGGTGTACTTGCCATTAGACTCAAGAAATAGTCCAAGGCTGCGTAGAGTAGAGACAAGAGGAATGGGTGGGCCGTGCAGGTAGACGGTGAGAGAAGAAGGCGACGAGGGGGCCACCCCCCGAGGCAGAAGGAGCAAAAGTTCCGATTTGGACGTGGAGCAGCTAACCCGATAGCCCGGGCGTGAGTCACCACCGCGTCAACGCCCGCCTGGAGAGTGGTCTCCATATCGCCAAGATTGCCGGTGGTCACCCAGAAGGTGATGTCATCGGCGTAGAAAGCATGAGATACAGGGGGAATAGTGCGTAGAGCACGTAACAGCGGGAAGAGGGTTATGTTGAAAAGAAGCGGGGACAAGACAGCACCATGGGGGGTACCCTTGTTGGCAAGGATGAAAGAATGAGAAGAAAGTGGGCCGTATGAGATTTCGTCTGTGCGGTGGGCGACGGAAGCGGTGGTGTAAGCATGGAGGGAGGAGAGAGCGTCCAGGATGGCAGTGTGATGTACAGTGTCGAATGCTTTGGCAAGGTCCAGCGCCAGGATAGCTCGAGTGCGTTTCTGGTAGGAGGGGTGTAGGTCATCCTCAGAAAGTTGGAGCATGACATCCTGGGTGGACAACTGGGGACGAAAGCCGAACATGGAGTCGGCAAACATGTCGTGATCATTCAGATAACTCTGCAGGCGGGCCAGGATGACGTGCTCGAACAGCTTGCCGAGACAGGATGTGAGAGATGGGGCGAAGGTGTTCTAGTGCCATAGGAAATTTGCCGGGTTTTGGGATGAAAGAGACACGTGCATTGGTCCACGAATTCGGAGGAGTGCCAGCTCGCCAATGTGCATTGATAAGGTTTGTCGGGGCTTCGATGGAGGGGGTATCTATGTTTCGGAGTGCTTTGTTAGTGATGCGGTCACCCCCGGGGCCGAGGTGGTGCGGAGCTTGAGTAGCACAGCACCAACCTCGCCCAGGGAGATGTCCGCATCAAGATCGGGGTTGCTGGAGCCAGAGTAGGCGGGAAGAGCAGTAGGGGGGTCGGTGCAGCGGTAGCGGTTCTTGAGGGCCGCCAGGAAGTCAGAATCAGACCGTGGGAGGAGTGAAGGAAGTAAGAGATAGCCTTGCGCTGGAAGGCTTTGGTGTGCGTAGGGTCTAGCAGCACCCTGAGTAGGCCCAGGTTGCCGGCCATGCGATTGCAGGTCTGGCCCCACTGTTGCTGAAGAGGGCAGCAGTGCTCCTCTATGTCCGACGCCAGCTGGGCCAAACGGAGGCGCAGGCGGCGATTGTGTTTCTGTGCCTGCCAGCGGTGGTGGACAGCGTGATAAGCTTCCCAAAGGTGCAGCAGACGTCTGTCTGCCGTGGTGGAGTGTGGTGCTGCAGGGAGTGTGGATGTGGCAGTGCGGACGTCCGCCAATAGGGTCTGAGTCTAGGCTGTGAGATCAGGTGATAGGAGCAGAAGAGGAAGTAGAGAGATGAGTGGAGCGGAAGCGGTCCCAGTCAACAATCTGGGTCAGACGAGCAGAGGAACGAGCAAGAGAGTGGAGAGGGAAAGTGGCGCAGAGTACGTACTGATCGCTATCGAAGGAGACCACTGTATAAATTCATGTGAGATCGGTAACATTTTGAAGCGAAAAGCTTCACTACGCTAGTCAACACCGCGCTTCGCGTGAGCCTGCGTATGTTGGAGCACGAGTGACGTCACGCACGGCGCAGGCTACTGCGCATGTGCGCCGCCGCTTCTCCTCCTCGCCACTGTCCGGCCTTCGCCGCAGCCGTGCGCATTTGAAAGGAGTGGTATAAAGGCGCGCTTGCCCATAGAACAAGCGCACGCTGCCGCGCACTATGCGTCATCGTTTGACGTTCGCCGCAAGCGCGTGTTTATCGCGGAGGCCGGCTGGTAAGCAATAGCTTCTGCCAGGCGGTGGACTGATAAAAGGCGGAAAGCGCTTTCTCTCGCTCTAGCCGAGACTGGCCAAATGACGCGGCCCGATTTTACTACACAAGGCAGACGTATAGCACAACCATAATCTAACCAAAGCATATCCATAGGCTAAATCATAAAGCATAACCATAAGCTAAACCATAAGCATCATCGCAGCTTTTCGCTTCGAGATATCCAGGCTTAACCATAGCAGCCCCAGCCAATTTTTTTGGCGAGGGTAAGGTCTGGATTGGTGTCTCGATGGGCCTCTGTCAGCTCTGTAAGAAGTGGACGCCCATCTGCAATAGCCGTGACTGATGTTGTGGGGTTTAAATTTGGGGAGATATAAATGCGTTCCCCCGTTTTACCGCGGCTGACACAGTTCAAAACCGCGCGGACCCCACCCCGTGGTCGCGTACGCTACCGAGCGCTCGCCGACCACGGCAGGCCTTGCTCTGCGGGAACAAAGGAACGACACACTGGCTGACACAAACAAAGCATTTATTGCTATAACAACAATAACGCCAGCTAGCAACAAAATACACTGAGGAATCGAGGATGTCCGACTCACAAGCACGGTTACGAGCAAAGGGATAAACTCCGAGGCCCGACGGGACGGGCTCGGCGGGAGCAAGTTCCGACCAAGAGGCGCCCGCGGCGTAGAGAGCTTTGCGCGTGAACGTCCACACGCTATCCGGGACCCAGGGAGAAGAGAGCTAGCCTTCCCCCGCACGCGAGCAGCAAAACACGCCATCCGTGGCGCTGCTGTCGCTACGACGCGAGCGCCCTCCCCTGTTAGTTAAAGTAACCAAAACTGAGAAGACCGTGTTTCGGGGGAGCTAACTACAGGGAACTAGTGCGTTGAGGGAAAGCGAACGCAGGGGACGAAGGCGTCCCCACAATGTGCGCTGCACGCTTTGGCATTCACAACGTTGTGGCAGAAACGCGGCACTGAAGACATAGGCCGTGGTCGTTGATTGTGTTCATTGCCGTTGGCGTTGACGTTTCAGAGTCCGAGGAAGTAGCCGTTGCTCTAGCCGTGGCGGAGGGCTATAGAACCGGGCGGTCGCTAACAATACTCACGGACTCTCAAACAGCCTGCCGAAATTACATGAATGGCAGGATAGGCCATCACGCGCTCCGTATAATCCTCGCAGCGAGCAACAGAATTAAAAACCAGGAAGAACAAAACGACAAGATCCCACACAAAATGGTGTGGATACCGGGGCACACGTGGGTAGCAGGGAACCAAGAGGCGGACAGGATAGCTCGAGGATACATTACTTTCCGAGCATCCGACGAGACCGCGGAACTCGCGCCAGCACCCAGGAAATACTCGGCCTTACTACAAAACTATAGAGGCAGAAGAATGCGATATCCCCCACCGCACAAATCTCTAAGCATAGAGGAAGCTGTCACTTGGAGACAATTGCAAACAGGCTCTTTCCCAAACCTACATATACTACATATACTAAAAAAAATGCACCCTACGATATACGCGAACAAATGTCCCTGGTGCTACGAAAAACATACTCTTATACCACATCACATGGACATGCCAAAACATAGACGTGGTCCCCAAAATACAAAACCCGAGTGCGGAGCTACGGGAGACTCTGCTCTCCAGCGACTGCTGTGAATACCAACGAGGTCTGGTACAGTGAGTTCAACGGGCGGCAGTGACCAGCGGAGCCCTGGACTGAGGGCCACCGACCATTGATTAGAGGCGGACGACTTCGACAGAGAAGGCTCCTGGGGTTAGAACCAAGACATCAGTGAAGATGTCCCCAAACCGCAGGAAAAAGCATTAGTAGAAATAAAGTTTTCCCTTCCTTCCTTGACGTTTCAGACTCCGATGATTTTGAAGGAAAGGATGCGCATAACTGGCTCCCTGGGTGGTAGTTGTGGTGAAAACAATAAATAAGAAGGGACAGGAAGTATGTTTGGACAGCCCATAAGGGATCGATCCTAAAAAGCACTAGGTGGAGGTGCCTAGTATGGGACCCCAGTAGCGGTGGCCGCCGCCCGTGCGCCCCCGACTAAGGCTTGTTGGGCCTGTATGTCGTGGCCGCTGAGCAGGGAAGCCTCCCATTTCTCCCGGGTTGGGTTGGGGATGGGGTGAATAACCAGGTTGGAGGGGCAGGCCCACACCATGTGATGGGTGTCAGAAGGCACCGCATTACAGTGCGGGCAGCTGCCATTAAATGAGGGGGCAGGGGGGGAGCCCTGCCAGGCACAGAAATGTATTGGTGAGAAGGCAGAGAAGGAGCCTCTCATCCGCCTACTTCAGGCCTTTACAGGGGCTAGGGTAAAGGCGATGACTATATTGATAATAGGTTGTAATATCTTTGAGTGTATAGACCGCATTAAAATCGGATTCCTGATCGGGTGGGGAGGAGAAAACAGCCCGGTGAGAGAGGAGGTGGTGGTGAAAACATTTATTTGGAAGGAACAGGAGGTATGTTTCGATCAGTCCGTAAGGGACCGATCCTTACAAGCACTATGCGGAAGTCTTTAGTTTGGGACCCCAGTGGCGGTGGCCGCTGCCCGGGCGCACCAGACTAAGGCTTGTTGGGCCTGTATGTCGTGGCAGCCGAGCAGGGTCGCCTTCCAGTCCTCCCGGGTTGGGTTGCAGATAGGGGGAATAGCCCGGTTGGAGGGGCAGGCCCACACCAAGTGATAGGTGTCAGAAGACACCGCTCTAAAGTGCGGGCAACGGCCGTTAAAGGAGAGGTCAAAATGTTATAGTGCTGCCGGGCCCGGTGAGAGAGCTCGCGGGCGGCTGCGTCTGCTGCCTCGTTTCCTGCCAACCCCCGACGAGCAGGGGCCCATGATAAGGTAACGGTGTGCGGAGTCCGTATCCCGCATGTAATTTTGGTAGATTTGATAGGCCAGCAAGGGAGTGCAGCTTTGTTCGACATTCCCACCCGATCAGGAAGCCGATCCCAATCCGATCTATACCTTCAAAGATATTATAACCTACTATCATGATAGTCATCGCCTTTACCTTCGCCCGTGTAAAGGCCTGAAGAAAGCGGATGAACGGCTCCTTCTCCGCATTTTCACCAATACATTGCTGTGCCCGGGAGCACTAAAACATTTTGACCCCTCCTTTAACGGCAGCTGCCCGCACTGTAGTGCGGTGTCTTCTGACACCAATCACATGGTGTGGGCCTGCCCCTACAATCCGGCTATGCCCCCCATCCCCAACCCAACCCGGGAGGACTGGAAAGCGACCCTGCTGGGCTGGCACGACTTAGAGACCCAACAAGCCTTAGACTGGCGCGCCCGGGCCGCGGCCACCGCCACTGGGGTCCCAAAGTAGGGACCTCCACCTAATGCTTCTAAGGATCGCTCCCTTACGGGCTGATCCAAACATATCTCCTGTTCCTTCCAAATAAATTTTTTCACCACCACCACCGACAGGCCCCTCCCGAGGTGATTATGTATTTTGAATCGGAATGTGAGGCCGCGAGAGCGATCGCGACCTCTTCTCTTCTGCTTGTGTTGCACTGCGGGCTCTGAAGGTGAGGCCGTTAACTGTGTTGCTGTTGTGAACTACCGCGACCATGTGCCATCCCCCGTGGTGAGGACCGGAGGCGTCCACGTAGTATACACCTGCTTTGTTGCCATATTGTCGGGCTAGGGCTTCCGCTCGTGCCAGGCGCCGACCTTTATGGTCTTCGTGTGACATGTTGGCTGGAAGAGGTCGCACATGGAGGGTGCGCCTCCACAGTTCTGGGATGTGAAACCTGTCTTCTATGGGAGTGGTGTGAGAAGCCAACAGCCACAGAAACCAGAGGGGAGTTTTAACTTATTTATTATTGTGCTGCTGTTCGGTTTAGAATATTACTGAATATGTTATCGCTTAAAGCTAATTGATTAGAAAAGCAGAAGAAAAAACAACCACATGCCGCCGGTGGGATCCGAACCCACGACCTCCGACTTACGCGTCCGGTGCTCTACCGCTGAGCTGTTGAATATGGAGTCGAACAAGAAAGCGGCAACCCGACTCCGTTAGCGACAAGTGCGTGTACTTGTTTGTAAGGTCCGCCTCCCTGAGTTCCCGGAAAGTATTCACCACCCCAATGGCCATAAGCCGGCTTTTTGAAGTTGTGATGGGGAGGTCAAGGGCACGCTTAATAACTTAGCGAAGGATGACCTCAAGCGCATCCTCCTCTTGTTTCCGTAGGTGGAGATAGGGTGTCGAATAGAGAATTCGACTGGTTACAAAGGCGTTTGCCAGCCGCAAGGCATCCTTACTTCATAACCCCTCGCGTTTGTTGGAAACCCGGCGGACCATGCGGCCTACCTGATTCCCCACAATACGGAGTTTGGCCAATGTAGTGTCTGGCCGTCTGTGTTTGTGGAGTCCGAGTACCCGTATCTCGTCAGTTTCGCGCATGAGACCACTCTCAAGAGGTTATCTGTGTCAACTGGTTTGCCTGCTTTAGGAATAAAAGTGACCAAATTCCTAAAGCGGGCAAACCAATTGACACAGATAACTATCGCCCCATCTCTCTCACCTCCTGCGTGAGCAAACTAATGGAGACGTTGGTGTGGGATCGGTTACCTGGATATCTTGAACGCAAACACGTCTTTGCGAGCACCATGTTCGGATTCCGCCCCCACAGATGCACACAGGATGTCCTCCTGCAACTAAATCGGGAAGTCCTTGAACCCCTCATCACCCTATGGGCCACGCAGGGCAGCACAGGAGGCATTGAAACCAGCCTCAAACAGTGGCGACGATAATAGACCACTACGCCCGCCGCTGCGGTCTTCAATGCTCCCCTCAAAAATCGGAATTTGTGCACCTCCACCCCTCATAAAAGTGCACAACTAAACTCTCTCTTTCTCTTGAGAGTGGTTCTATACGCGGCACTGTCGAGATACGGGTACCCGGACTCTACATCCACAGAGACGGCCAGACACTACATTGGCCAAACTTCGTAAGGTGGGGAACCAGGTGGGCCGCATGGTCCGCCGGGTTTCCAACAAACGCGAGGGGTTACGAAGTAAGGATGCCTTGCGGCTAGCAAACGCCTTTGTAACCAGTCGAATTCTCTATTCGACAGCCTATCTCCACCTACGGAAACAAGAGGAGGATGCACTTGAGGTCATCCTTCGCAAAATTATTAAGCGTGCCCTTGACCTCCCCATCACAACTTCAAAAAGGCGGCTTATGGCCATTGGGGTGGTGAATACTTTCCGGGAACTCAGGGAGCAGCACCTTACAAACCAGTACACGCGCTTGTCGCAAACGGAGTCGGGTTGCCGCTTTCTTGTTCGACTCCATATTCAACACACTACTCCCAAGGAAGACACGTTTCACATCCCAGAACTGTGGAGACGTGCCCTCCACGTGCGGCCTCTTCCAGCCAAGATGTCACACGAAGACCATAATGGTCGGCGCCTGGCACAAGCGGAAGCCCTAGCCCGACATTATGGCAAACAAAACAGGTGTATACTACGTGGACGCCTCCGGTCCTCACCACGGGGGATGGTACACGGTCGCTGTAGTTCACAACAGAAACACAGTTAACGGCCTCACCTTCCGAGCCCGTAGTTCAACACAAGCAAAAGAGGTCGCAATTGCTCTCGCAGCCTCACATTCCCATTCAAAATACAGAATCACCGACTCGCGAGGGTCCTGTCGGAACGTCGAAGAAGGCTGCACTCCCTTCCTAGCCTTTCGAATCTACCAAAATTGCATACGGGATACGGACCCCGCACACCGTTGTCTTATATGGGCCCCTGCTCATCTGGGGTTGGCAGGAAACGAGGCAGCAGACGCAGCCGCCCGCGCGCTCTCTCACCGGACTGTTTTCTCCTCCCCACCCGGTCAGAAACACGATCCTAATCCGATCTATACTTTCAAAATGTTACAACCTACTATCAAGACAGTCATCGCCTTTAGCCTAGCCCATATAAAGGCCTGAAGAAAGCGGATGAGCGGCTCCTTCTCCGCCTTTTCACCAATACATTGCTGTGCCCGGCAGCACTAAAACATTTTGACCCGTCCTTTAACGGCAGCTGCCCGCACTGTAGTGCGGTGCCTTCTGACACCTATCACATGGTGTGGGCCTGTCCCTCCATCCCGGCTATTCCCCCATCCCCAACCCAATCCGGGGTGACTGGGAGGCGACCCTGCTCGGCTGCCACGATTTACAGGCCCTACAAGACTCAGTCGGGCGCGCCCGGGCGGCGGCCACTGCCACTGGGGTCCGATAGTAGGGACCTGCACCTAGTGTTTGCAAGGATCGGTCCCTTACGGAAAACTTCTCAGCAGAGAGGAAGCTGTCACTTGGAGACAATTACAAACAGGCCCTTTCCTAAACCTATATATACTAAACAAAATGCAGCCTACGATATACGCGGACAAATGTCACTGGTGCGACGAAAAACCTACTCTTATACCACATCACATGGACATGCCAAAACATAGACGTGGTCCCCAAAATACAAAACCCGAGTACGGAGCAATGGGAGACTCTGCTCTCCAGCGACTGCTGTGAATACCAACGCGGTCTGGTACAGTGAGCTCAACGGGCGGCAGTGGCCAGCGGAGCGCTGGACTGAGGGCCACCGACCATTGATTAGAGGCGGACGACTTCGACAAAGAAGGCTCCTGGGGATAGAACCAAGACGTCTCTGAAGATGCCCTCAAACCGCAGGAAAAAGTATTAGCCAAATAAAGTTTTCCCTTCCTTCCTTGAACACCACCACCCACTCTCAAGAAAAAAAGAGATTTCAGTTGTGCAATTTTATGAGGAGCGGAGGTGCACGAATTCCGATTACTGAGGGGAACATTGAAGAACGTCGCGGCGGGCGTAGCGGTCTACTATCGTCGCCACTGTTTGCAGGCTGGTTTTAGTGTCCCCTGTGCTGCCCTGCGTGGCCCATAGGGTGATCTCATCAGCGTACAGGGCGTGCTGCAAGCCGGCGACACCACTCAGCTGGGCCGGCAGGAGCATCATAGCCAGATTGGAGGGCAGCGGGGAAAGTACCGCGCCTTGGGGGGTTCCCCGCGTGCCGAGTAGGTAAGGACCATGCCTTCTATCTTGGATGCGGACGTAGGATTGACGAGCCTTTAAAAGCAGGCATATGTATCGTTATGTGTTGAGGCCACAGTCGGTCTGACTTACGTTAGTGAGTACGATCTCGTGTGTTACATTGTCAAATGCCCCTTTAAGATCCAAGGCGAGTACTACGCGGTCATTTTGGGGGCATTCGAGGGGGTCAAGCACTTCCCGACTGAGTTGCAAGAGGACATCCTGTGCGTATCTCCTGTGCGGAACCAGGTTCATCATCCACTGGAAGAAGGCCCTGATCCGGAAGCTGCTGGCCAGAAATTACAGCAGGAGGAGAAGTGTCCGCCATGATATCCGTAGGGGCTTCAAGGATGGCGACTGGTTCCACACCAGCAGCAGAACTCGGTGCCTCACACCGAGGCGGCGCTGCATGGCCATCCGGTGGTTGTTTACACTCCGTGGCAGCACTTTGGGTAACAACCGGCGCACTGACACTCGAAGACTCAGCCACAGCGGCGACTGGCAAGTGCCCAGTCGCGTCAAGAACTTCCGTTAGCGTCCATTATGTGCTCCTGTAGAGCGTCCTCAGGGGGCCGCACGCTATGCCGCAGCTTATCGGCATACGTCACGACGCACTCCTCCGCTGTGTGGCCGAAACGCCGGCAGTCGTCACACCGCGGTGTACGGTAGTGCCGGCGAATGTGTCCAACGCGGTTGCAACGAAGAAACAGAGGTGGTCTACCCTGGATCAGAACAAGGCTCCGTATGCCGCCCATAGTCAGCTGATGTGGAACGTCACTAACCCCGACTCCTTTAGCAAGGGACAGGACGACATCACGGCTTAGAGTGCTTATCTGCTCCATGTCTGAAACTTTCCAATTTTCCGCCAAGATAGATGTCGCCTTCCCGTACGCCTGGCTCGAGTGGCCTCACGGATGAAGCAATCTTCCAAGCGCTCGGGAATCCACAAAGTACCATTCCCTTCAGACGTGGCTATGCCAGCTAAAGCGGGAGCTTTTCGTCCCAGGAGGGAGGTGCACCTGCCCCCTGCAAAGCTATGTTAAAGCTTATAGTACAAGCATGCAGCTGCGGCGTACTTTCAGGTAAATGATTGCGAAGTAAATTCACACTCCAGCCAACTTCAGATGTGGGGCAAGACAAGTGGCGCATGTAAGAGGTTGTTTTCATATCTTCCTTGGTGTTGTCAGCACTGTTGTGGCTGCCCACGACGCAGCCCACTTCTGTCATTGCGCAAATGCCGCTTCGCTCAACACTAGCGTCCAGCGAGAGCACCAAACCAGCGGAGCGGCGTCGCCTACTGTTCCCGGCTCGGACTAGAGCACTGCACGGGCCTCAATCTTAGGCCCAAGCCCGGCCCGGGCCCGAGACCTGAAGCCCGAGCCCGGCCCAGGCCCGCGGCTTCAAGCCCGGGCCCGGCCCAGGCCCGCTAAATTATCGCTGTAGCGAGCACGGCCCGGCCCGTGAATCCCGGAGTCAAGCCCAGCCCGGGCCGGCCCGTTTCACAGTAACGCTTGAGATATACTGCTCACTCTGTGCAAGTAGACTGCTACTATACCGATAAGAAACTTGCCGACAAAGCTTATGAAACCAGTTTGGCTTGCAGAAAGTTGGTTCTTTTTAACCTAGAAGGAAGTGATTACGAGTAGTGCTCTCCAGGCCCGTCTTTTGGACAGTGATCTCGTACAGGTGCGCAAAGATAAACTCGGAAGTTCCGAGAGCCAAATATAAAGGGCTGCATACGAGCATAATAGACTACTTTGCATTCCCCCATGATTTTAATTAGTTATATTCTGCCACCCGGAAGTATAAACATTAAAGCTTCCTAGCAAGCAGAGGGATGACATTTTTTTAGTGAACGCGATCTCACAGGTTGAACTCATAGCCGAACTGGTCGCCTTTCAGCAGGAGCGAAAAGCTAAAAGGCTTCAGTATTTCACGGTGTGTGTTTTGAAGACTATAAGCGTACTAAACTAATATGTTCTTCCCGAATACATTTCTAATAATGTATAGGTATGTTTTGAGATGACGAACGATCAATGGCCAATTAAGATCGGTTGAATTTTACTCTTACTGGTGGAGCAGAAGATAACGCGCGAACCAAGTGATAACTTACAGGGCAAAACACTTGCCATGACAACCAGGCTGAAGAAGCGAGGAGGGATATATGTGGTTATGAGATGTCATGACAACCAGGCTGAAGAAGCGAGGAGGGATATATGTGGTCATGAGATGAGATTTACAAACTCTCGCGAGCTTTTGTGGCTATTTCATTTACGACACGTTCCGGTCAGCTGATCAAAAAGAAAACCAAACGCGCCTCAGTTTGTGAATTTTCTGACATGAGAAAAATATAGCTATAAAATAAAAGCTATATTTTTGGGGCTTAAGGGCCCAAGGGGAGTCAGACAGTGAGAGACACCGAAGCAGAGGGCTCCGGATCATTTCGACCACCTGGGTTTTTTCAACGAGCAATGATACTGCAAAGTACATGGCTGTCATGCTTGTCGCCTAAATGGAAATGAGGCCGCCGAGGCTAGGAGCAAACCCTGGTTCCCCGGCTCAGTAATCAAGCGCCTTGACCACTAAACCACCGCGGCGTGGAAATAAGGAAATAAATAAGTCAGTGCGTAAAGCTTAGTTTTTTTTTTTCTCAGCGCGTACTATATACAGGGTGTTTCACCTAAGACTTTCTGCAATTTTTAAAAATAAGCTATTTCAATTAGATGCGCGCTTTTTCTGGCATAGCATTGTCAGTGGTGTAGTGCATCATAATGCAGCTAAGACGTGCTAACTAGCAGGCTTGTTAACCAATATTTAATAGTGAACTTTTAAACTATTACCGTTGGGCTCCTTAATTATTGACAGGCATGCAGCCCACCGTAAGTAATGTCCATATCCGTTTTTAGAATTTCGAGAACGCGATTATCCTCGGCGCTGTGGCCCAACAAATTTCGCCTACATCGCGCCAAAATACATGCGGTTTGAGAAGCTTGCAGGCAAAGCAACCTCTCCAGTGAACCTAACTCGTCGAAATAGCCAAAATTTGTTGGGCCACAGCGCCGAGGATAATCGCGTTCTCGAAATTCTAAAAACGGATATGGACATTACTTACGGTGGGCTACATGCCTCTCAATAATTAAGGAGCCCAACGGTAATAGTTTAAAAGTTAACTATTAAATATTGGTTAACAAGCCTGCTAGTTAGCACGTCTTAGCTGCATTATGATGCACTACACCACTGACAATGCTATGACAGAAAAAGCGCGCATCTAATTCAAATAGCTTATTTTTAAAAATTGCAGAAAGTCTTAGGTGAAACACCCTGTATAATATAACCCATAGCTCATCCGTGTCGCTGCTCCATGCCGCAGTTGTGTACTTCACTCTGCAATAGTGAATGAATAGTCGGACACCAGCCGTTTCTGTACGGACCCAAGCCCGACTCGGGTCCGCAGCTTTAAGCCCGAGCTCGGCCCGGGCCCGCAACTTCAGGCCCGGCTAAACAGATAATGTCCCGGCCCGGCCCGCGGGCCGGGCCGGGCTTTCGGGCCGGCCCGAGCCCGTGCAGTGCACTAGGTCGGACTGTGGTCGCTTCCTTTGGGGCAGTGATTATGGCTGTGCCTTAAAGGACTGCAGCGCGCACGCGTCGTCAAACCGGCAGCACGCCGCCAGGGCAGAAATGTGGCGCTGTCATCGCGGACCAAACGTTAACTTTGGTTCCCTATGGTCCCTGCAATGCTCCAAACATTAATTACGCCGTTGCGGAGGTAAACACCAGGCCGCGACAGTGCGGCGCGGGAGAAAACGCGGCACTCTGCACAATATAGCACAAGAATCGCCGCGAGGGCGCTAGGTGGCACACGTGTCGGCGAGGTGGGCGCACGTTGCGTCGGGAACAATCGGCGGGCGCGCAATGGCGGTGCGTAACTCCCAGCGCTCGAGATTTGAATGACCTTCTTGACACAGACTGAAAATCGAACACGCTGCGTCCCTAAGCCTGTTCACATGAACTCGATAGCGTCGAATTTGCTTGTCGGGTAAAAAAAAAAAACAGTTATCGGGTTCATGTAAACGCTGTCGGGTGTAGTAAAATAAGCGGCAGGGCGAACTCGCTTGACCCGCCTTTCTAAAAACCTCGACGCTAGGTGCCGCTGCGATACCTAAGCGCTTGAACCGAGTTCGTGTAGGCACCAAGCGGGGCGAGTCGCCTAATCCGATGCAGACTGCCCGGTTCTGTCGGGTTCATGTAAACAGGGCTCCTATGACCCAAAACAATGGCGTCAAACATCGGCGGAATATTCCACAAGTACTACTGCCAAGAACGCGATCGCCTTCGTGACAGGCGAGACCTTAACCACGAAAGGAGGTCCGACAGTCCGATCGCCTAAATAAGCGCCAGGCGTGACCCGACCACACAAGAGGACCGCGAGTAAGACCACCTTCAGAAGCGGAAACTGTCAACACGAATGCATCCCTGCATCGCGGTAATCAAGGCGTGGCACAGATTACACCACTACTTTATAGTCTACTTTCGTTTCAGGGCAATTTTACGTCCTAAAGCAGCTCACGAGTTCACGCGAATTTCGCCTCCATCGAAATGCAACCGCCGCGGCAGGGATCGAACCCGTCTTTCGGGTCAGCAGCAGAGCGCCATAACCACTGAGCCACCGTGGCGGCTCGGACTTTGTGCAAGGATAGCTCTTAATACGCCCATCTCTGCTACTGGGAAATTAGCTGCTAGTTCAACAGTGGTAAAGATACTCGCTTTTGACTGCACAGGGACATCACATTTCGTGAAAAAAAAAGTTCCGAAGTATACACTGAAAGAGGACAGCCAAATTAAATATAACAGTTAAGCCCCTAGTTTTACTTCTCAACTAGAAGCCCTGGTACAGCACTTGCAGAGTCCCAACACAGTTTAATTTCCCCCGTTTTTCTTTGTACATAAAGAGACACTGCACTAATCATCAGCCCGACTACGCCCACTGCAGGGCAAAGGCCTAATTAACCCTGTCCTTCACCAGTTGCGACCACCGTATTCCCGCATATTTCTTAACCTCATCCGCCCACTTTACTGGCGGGATGTCCCATTGCTATGCTCTACTGCCTCTCAGTAACATTCCGATTGCAATCGCTGCTGTATAGATTAGTGTAATACTCTTCGGCTACTTTAACTCTTATCCATATTGCTAATGACATTGCCCTCTTTGTCTCTTATAGCATACAGCTGGTTTTAACTATGCCTAGTTTTCACTGCTTTTAGGTTACCTCTGCTCTTCAGAGCATGCTCGGCTTTCTCCATGTTAAACTTCCTGATGTCGGCTACCTTGCGCTTATTAACTTCGACAGCTCTACTAGTTCTATCCTGTCCAAAGAGTTAGACGTCCGCATGCTTTGCCGTTTCTTAACCAGATCTTTAGTCTCCCTAGATAGCTTCCCGCTATCCTGTCGAACCATCCAATCCGTAATATCTGCGAGACGATCGTTCATTGTTTCAACAGTATGGTCGTCACCTTTAGTTAAAGCGACATTGTTCTGCAGCAAAATCCAAGTCCTGAATTCCTCTACTTTCCCTCTTAATGCTAACTTGTTAACAGACTCCAATAATTTCCTCCGTTCCCTTTTCAAATCTAATCTAATAAGAGACATTACCATTCTGTGGTCACTACAACGGACCTTTCCAAGGACCTCCACATCCTCTACGATGCCACGGTGAGCGCACAGTATGAAGCCTATTCCATTTTTAGTCTCACCATTGGGGCTCTTCCACAACCACTTCCTGTTGGCTCATTTGCGGAAGCAAATGAAGGAGGTATTCATGAAGGAGGTATTCATGATCTGTAAATTTTCCATCTGCGAACTCCACTAATAACTCTCCCCTGCTATTCCTAGAACCTACGCCATAGTCACCTACCGCCTGGTCTCCAGCTTGCTTCTTGCCTACCTTTGCAGCGAAGTCGCCCATCAGTACAGTCTACTGTGATTTTACTGTGGTCATTGCTGATTCAACGTCCTCATCAAAGGTTTCAACGATCTGGTCATCATGGCTTGATGTAGGCCTGCACCACCTTCGGCGTATACCTCTTATTAAGCCTAATTACGATAGCTGCCACTCTCTCGTTAATACTACAAAACTCCTCTGTTGCCAGCTATATCCTCATTAATGAGGAATCCCACACCTAGTTCTCATCTGTCTGCTAATCCACGATAGCACAGTATGTGCCCGCCCTTTAGTACTGTATACGCCTCATCTGTCCTCCTAACCTGCAGCAATATTGATGTAAAAATACTACCAGGTCGAGGAATGTAGCGTTGTCCGGGTACACAGACTGTGTGCTACATAACCATGCCTACAGGCAAAGCCAAGGCAACGGCCGAAATAGCAAGCACCGTCACGTCACCTCGCACACTCGGCCCACTGGAGAGAGGAGAACAACACAGACTTCAAACAGAAACACTTTGTTTCATACGTTTTTTTTTTTTTCAGGGGGAAATACACATGCACAAGGCGATATACAGATGAAGGAAAGAGGAGGAAGGGAGAGGGGAAAGCGCCGCATATTATAAATTAAAACCAACAGTTGCAGGACCCCTCTGTAGTTGTCATGTGGCTTTGCCCCTGTGGACAAAGTCTCTCTGAAATGGTGCTCCTTCGTGCGGAGGAGGAAAAAAAAAGAGCTGAAAGAAAAGCGGGCATTTCCACGCACACGCGCGCGCACACACACACACAGAATGTCCTCCTCTCATTAACTTCACCTGCCGGTTTACATATAATTATATGTGTACATATGCATATATATATATACAAAGCATGTATGTAGCAGTCGCTTCTGTATCTCTCACAATTTACGTCTCGCCCCCAGCCCCACAAATGAGATAAAACAGTGGCGCCTCGGTCCGCACAGAGGCTACCACTAACTGTGCCCCCAGAACAAACACCTCCACACAGGTCAGCCATGGAAAGAGGTGAAATACAAAAGCCACACTACGGACGACAAACAGAGCAGCACTTGTCGTCAACGGATGCCAATTCCCACAAAAGAAATGCAGATGTCAAAAAGGTCTCGTGACTTGGCCACCGAGTGCACTCCTTCACTCAAGTCTGCACAGTGCAAGTGTGAGAGAGAAACACGTGTGGCAGCATCACCCCTTGCACTGCAACAGGGGTGAACAGAGAGAGAGAGAGGCTAAGTGAAACAGAGTTGCACAACCATTCACATGTGACACCACTGTTTCGGTCCCTCCCACGTCTGTGATATGAATGCGACACGACACCGCCACACGCAATGGAATGCGTGCAGGGAACCGCCGGGAACGCTGCGAAAAAAATGAGGAAGCACTGCACGCCAGCAAATGTGTTGCACGATTTGGTACAAGCGCAAGTAGAATAACGCGGAGAGAAGGGAAAAAATAAGGGCAAACCAACAGAGCTGTCAGAGACTTCAAAAATGCAACAGTGTACATGTCTTTACTAAAGTTTTTTTTTTTTTCTCACACCTCCTGTAATCTTCGTACCCCCTACATATACATATATTATGTACACATGCACAAACTATCCCCCAAAACCACATCTGGCTGCATTCACACATGAAAACCCAATCACACACACACACACTCATTCACCCCACCATACAAAAATGCACTCGCATAAACACACCCACTTCCATCTACAACTTGCGCTCACAGAAGAGGGGACAGACCTTCCCCTAAGCATCTCCAGTTCCAGTGGTCAGAACGCTCTCTGCCCCCCCTGGCAAAGGTGCTAGCGAGAAGCTAACCGATGCCACAACAACAAGGGACCTCAGCAGGGCTGCATGCCACATCTGTTGCACATACAAGCCTCCCATTAAGGAACCTCCTCCGAGCAGGAAATTCGCAACAGTGCTGGCAAAGCGATGCTACACCAAGCGGGCAAGAAAGCGGGCCGCACAGCCCCGAAAATTAAACAAGGGTGCATTCCTTTTCAGCACAGAACGATTCGCAGGTTTTGCAATAAAAAATATTCCTTTGCTTACTTTATAGAGACATCAAAATATTGGCATTCTTCGCTGCAATCAAACATGCACTGCTACCATGCAGCATTACGCAATACTTGCAAACTTGCTTCAACGTTTCTTCAAGATCTAGAAAACCGGGGATTTTTGTCACATTGCCGACTCCCGATTCCAAGGAGCATGCGCTGGGAACAATGATTTCAGAAGGTAAAGGGGCAGCGATATCACCACATTTTCAAGCAACTGGAACTCTGCACTTCAATCATTCACTTTCTTCCATAGCCATAATCACCCGTACCCATAGCGAAAATGAGGAGACTTCGTCAAAGAATGGTACACTGCAAGTGCAAGCCTTCCTTTGTAGCCATGTCCTCTTACTCCGTGCTCCTTCCCAATGGGCATTGAAATTCTCTTGGATGTCCCACGGACGTCCTGAACGTCCAAAGGACGTCCAAGACAGTTTCAGTGCCTATTGGGTTCACTCTTCATGCAAGTACATCAACCTATTCAGCTTGCCACCCTTGGGTGCCATGCTCCCCCACATTTCCATGTTCCCCCACATGGCTTTGGGAATGCAAGCGAGTGCTAGACTGTGGACACATGCTTCAAGGGACCGAGAGGACAGTTTAAGTTTGCCTGTATTCACGTAATACAGTATTCTAATAACGAAGATGCTCTTATACACTACTTTTATAGATTAGAAAATATCGCAAACTGAAAAAGAGATCTTGAAACTTTGGAAAAACCCACCTAAGCGCAAATAATTTCACAAGGACACAAAAAGAGACGAAGGAGACAACAGACAGGTGCCATCTAACAACCTGTCAGGGACATTTGCATCCCCTATATATTTGCGCCTAGGTGGGTTTTTCCCAAGTTTCAAGAAGCAAAACCAACTAGCCCGTCAACATGCCTTACTGAAATAGAGACACTGTAGTGATGTCAAGGCAGTTTTCTTTCTCCAATCTTAGAGGTTGCGAGGTCTGCCACCACTGGCCTCCAAACGGTAATCAGTTTAAATTGTGTGACGGGCAAATTTTATAAATGCAATGCTGTCGGCAATTAAAGTGTTAGGAGTTCCACAAGAAGCAAGAGTTAGATGCAGTTGATCGCCATGTCCCTTGAAGTCCAAGTGAACAGGCAGTCTAGCCTCCCAGCTTTGCACAGCCAACTAACCAGAAGCTTCCTGCAGCCAACAGCAGCATGGATGAACAGAAACGCGAGGTCATATACACGATGCAGTCAGCTGCATGAAAGGGCCTCACTGCTTCTTGGCTTAAGACAGTTGCCAACAATGTTCAAGGAAGGTCATTTTTTTTTCTTCACAACCAAAGTGCATTACAAAGCCAGCCCCTCCCCCCTTTTTTACATGAAAGCATTTAACTCCACTTCACCCACACACAAAAAAAAATAGACAAAATACACCTTATACACAAGCAAAATTTTTGAATGTGTTGTTCCCATTTACCACCCACAAAACTTTAAACGCGTTTTTCGACAACAAAATTAAGAAGTGGTGTCTCAAAATATTAGTGTCCTTTTTTTTAAGTGCACTCATGTTAAACACCGGTATTGAGGCTACGTCCAGTAACATCGTGACACGTCAAGACGAGTGAAGCGAGCCAGTACGCTGAAAAATTGCTTCCAAGCAAGGGTATCCTGCACCTCCTGTGTCGCAAACAACGCTAAGTCAAATACAAGCCAAGAAAAAAAAAAGCGACTTTTCCTCGTCGAGGGACCGTCTAGCAGGCAATGGCGCTGGAAGATCCCAGTGAACTTGCTAGCATGACAATGCAGGGAGCTGAAGTTGACAAGGTTGGTTTGGTTGATTGGTTTATTGCGGTTTAACATCCCGAAGTAACTCAGGCTATGAGGGACGCCGTAGTGAAGGGCTCCGGAATAATTTCGACCACCTGGGGTTCTTTAACGTGCACTGACATCGCACAGTACACGGGCCTCTGGAATTCCGCCTCCATCGAAATTCGACCGCTGCGGCTGGGATCGAACCCGCGTCTTTCGGGTCAGCAGCCGAGCGCCGTAACTACTGAGCCACCGCAGCGGGGCTGAAGATGACAAGGGATAGCCCGCACCCTGCATTGTCACCCTAGCAGGGTATCCAACGAGAATCCGACACCACTGGTTGGAAGGGGGTCCTCTCAAGAAGAAGGGCCGCTCCAGCCCACTATAGCCCAGAAAACACCCCACTTGGCCCAAAAGGACACATTTTTGGTCGGATGAGCAAAGACTCGTCCCAATGACTACCAGTTGGCCCTGTTCTGCACCTGCAATGGCCTGTCCTGCCAGTCCCCCCCCCAGGCTAAGTATGTTCCCTTCACAGACCAGCGATTTTTGTGTTCAGTGCCAGACCATTAAGAGCTGAAAAATACAAACGTGCTGTTTTTCAGCTATGATACCATGAATTTCTGCTTGCTGATACATCCATGCAAGTCTAACAGGATTCAAGGAGCTCACTGCAAGTTCGGCCTGCTTAGAATATAGAGTGCATTAAAGCACTATGTATTTTGTTCAATATCACTGAAAACTTCTTACCTAGCAGCATCATTACCATACCTGGCACCATCACTTTTACTGGGCATTTTTGTTTTGTTTTCTGAGGAAAGAAAATGTGCAACATTTGGCTCCTTGGTGGACACCTCAGCCACGCGGTGAGGGAGAGAATGAAGGAGGGAGTGAAAAAGGGACAGAGAAAGAAGCACTGTAGCGAAAGGCTGCGGAATAAATAATTTCAACCACTTGGAGTTCTTCAACGAGCACCGACAATCGAATAACAGCAGCCATGACCCAAGTCCTTTGGCTCAGCAGAGAAGTATCACCGGAACAAGACGCATTGGAAAGAAAGCGATGATCACACCAGGAAAAATTTTTCAGTCTTTCTGGGCCAGAACAACGATAACCTTTAAGTTGCATCAGGCTGTGCCCTTCCCAGCAAGATTAACCCTACCACATTCCTTTCCGTAGCCATCATTAGCCATGTTTCAAGCCTTTCTTTTTCTTCTGTCAGCCCTTATGCTTTGGCCCCACATGACACAACCTTATTCTTAATGTATTTCAGTAAGCTGCTGTTGAATATGTACTCCACAGACTTTCCGAATTCTTGCCGATGATCCACAGCTTCCACATGTTCAGCTACTACAGTATAAGGTCATTAATTCGAACTTCAAGAGGCTGAAACAAATGTTTGAATTGTCAAATGACCCTAGTTTAGTATAGTTTTTAAGGGGTTTAACGTCCCAAAGCGACTGAGGCTATGAGAGACGCCGTAGTGAAGGGCTCCGGAAATTTCGACCACCTGGGGTTCTTTTAACGTGCACTGACATCGCACAGCACACGGGCCTCTAGAACTTCTCCTCCAAAGAAATTCGGCCGCCGCGGCCGGGATCGAACCCGCGTCTTTCGGGTCAGCAGTCGACCGCCATAACCACTGAGCCACCCTAAGAAAGCTAACAATTGCTTGCATCACTGTAAATTTTACTTGGTGAATGACCAGGGAATGGCTGCTTGCTTTTGAGATGAGATGAGGCGCAACAATTACTATTACCAGCGGTGGAGCTCCTCCGCTACTGCATTGCCACCCTATCCTTTGCCAACTGCGGCCACCGCGTCCCTGCAAACTTCTTAATCTCATCCGCCCACCTAACTTTCTGCCGACCGAATTAGCATGCGACGCTATAGACTTGCATGGACGCTGGTCGGGACCACGCCGGCTGAGTTGGAATTAACGAGCTTTTACTGCGCTTGGCGTAGACAGATGAGCTCCCTCGCTGCTTCCAACACTTCATTACCCACGGTGAGCTGTCTGTCCCACGAAGAAAGCTTCCATGGAATGGTTATGGTCTCAACAGCTGCCATCCCAGCGGTCAACACCACAGCAGCACCTGTCGGCTTTTGACATGCCACATACTGGCATGCACTACGCTAGCTGCACTGTGCATCTGTTCTGAAATGTAATAGATGCATTTCCACAGTCAAGTAAAGTCCCACCCATTCGGATGGGTTTACTGTTGTGTGGGTATTAAGGTCACCGTTGACAGTAACGTGGAATTAGTTTGTGGCGCTGAACTGTTCAAAATATTTCAGCGCCCCCATTTCATGCCAAGCTGCTGTATACCGCAGCCGGTTATGTTTCCAAGAACTATTTCTCATGTGAACCCCGGCTGTCGGCGGACAAGTGTTGTGCACCCTACCGTAAAAGAATAAAAGAAGATAAAAATTTCGACATTTTCACACAAACTTTCAGCACAAGGTAACCGGAACATGCCTACACCTTAGTGGCTTTGCCTATGCTATTCGTGCCATAAGAATAGCCATGCCTTCACCATTAGCAAACCGCAACAACTTCAAGCACACCACACAGCCTCACAGACTAAGCAGCTGACACTTCCTCTCACGAATTGTACAACGGCAGAAGAGTCGCAATTTTGAAGCCACTGGAGGAGATTAAAAAAAAAACAAAATCACTGGAAATGAACTGCAGCCACAAATGAATCCACTGGAAAGAGGAAACAAAAAAAAAATCGTAACACCGCTTAGGCATCTCTTACACGACACGTGCGTCCTTCACCAACAAAATGAACCAAACTGCTGCTGAGTCCCTCGCCTTACCACGCTTGCCGAGGCAGCTCGTGCCTAGACACGCTCCCTGCTTTCTAAAGCAACACCACCGGCCAGCATTCCCTCCGCAAGCGTCGAGAGGAAACGCGTGACTGACCTGCCACCTGGTGTCCGAGTGGCTGAACGCTCTTCGAAAAAAAAAAAAAAAGAAAAGCCGCTTTGTGGGCCGAGGAGAAAGAAGAGCCTGTCCCCTGACCCCCCACCATGCCGGCCCCTCCTGCATGCAAAGCTGGCCACAGCGCTGTGCTCGGACAGGAGCTGTCCGCCCCACTGGTCTCCCCCTCCCCCAGGAGTCTCGACCGCCAGTTCCTCCAGCTGCGCCGCGCACAGTCACACCGGAACAACACAGGGAGGAGAAGTGGCGGTGCACCCTGCCCTGCCTCCATCCGAGCGCCGGGTGCCGCGCTGCCACTGCCCTCAACCACCGAGCACCCACAGCCCAGAGGGAGCCAAGGCAGACTGCGTGTGCCAAGCGAAAAGCCTGCAGTGGCGCCAATCGAGGCCATCGTTCACGGGCGCATCATCTTCGCTGTGCCAGTCTTTTTCTTCCACGAGGGCCGCCGCTGCTACGGGGGCTGGCGGCGCCTCCCGCGGCCCCTGGCAGCCGACTTCTTCTTCGGCTGTGGCTGTGGCTTCGACTTGGCTCGGCCGCGCGCGCGCACTGGTGGCGGTGGGGGTGGCGGGGGGGCCCCCGGTTATTGCATGAAGTAGTCCGGGGGCTCGGCAGGCGTGTCCTTCTCAAACCTCTTGGCCTCCTCCTGCATGCTCTCCTTGATCTTCAGTATTGCTGCCGACTCTGTCTGGTCCTGTGTCAGGGGGGGGGGGAGGGGCACCAAGGGAAGGAGAGGACATGGGGGTCAGCGACACAACCACACCCTCAGCAACGACGAGAGACTAACCGCACCTAGACTCCCACCTAGCTTGCAGCACTGTGAAAGGTAGAGCCCTCTCGTCCAATAAGGGCCAAGGAAGACGACAAGACAGTCCCTCAAATATTCACGCAGTGTTGTGACTATTGGTTTGGTTTCGTTTATGGGGTTGAACGTCCCAAAGCCACTCAAGGCTATGAGGGACGCCGTAGTGGAGGGCGCTGGAAATTTCGACCACATGGGGTTCTTTAATGTGCACTGACATCGCACAGTACATGGACCTCTAGAGTTTCGCCTCCATCGAAATTCGACCACCGCGGCCGGGATCGAACCCGCGTCTTTCGGGTCAGCAGCCGAGCACCATAACCACTGAGCCACTGCGGCGGCTTGTTAAAACTATTTTTGAAGCAATTAAGCAGTAATGGAAAATTTACTTAAAAACAGTGTTTTGAAAGCAAAGCTAGCGTTTCATACACTGGTCAAATTAGCAGCGAAAGTCTGCACGAACACAGCGCCGTGGAGGCCTGCTGCAAAGTGGCGTGCAGCCATTTATACACACGATGTCCTCCGAATTGACCGGGTATCCTGCGCATAGCAGTTGGACACTGGTACTTGTTTCTTCCCAGGGATGGCGCCACGAGTCACAGGGATAGGAGGAACACATTTATGCAGTGCGCACCATTCTGACTGGCTCAGATCACTGTAGCCTTTCTACAGTGCTGCAAACTACTTGCGAAATGAGGTACAGAGTTACGACCTCCGCTTGCGTGGATCACGACATGCTGTGCAAACCTCTACTGCAAGGCTGACTGGTGCTAAGCACATCCGTCCACGGCATGGGCTCGGTGAAGCTCAATGTATACATAATGCACCCCCAGCCTCTCTTAAAGGTGCACTGAAGAGGAATCTGAACTCGTCTTTTTGCCGCGGGAACTCAATCTGCACGTTCCCAGCAATCTTAGAAACTGCGAATTATTGCCCTGTGTGGCTGATTTCCCTAATTAAATCGAATTAACGTCCGGCTCCCGTCTCTTTTTTTTTAATTCTGCCTCGTACGGTGGGCGGAGTCGACCAACGCGTGGAGTGCCCTTCAGCCAGCTCCGTGGAGGCTTTGCTTTCGCTTCATTTTGCTTTTTAGGTTTGCGTGAATAAATAGTTTCATTTGTAGATAATATAACCGCAAAATAAGCCCTAAGAAATAAAAATACGCGCGGACTATTTGCTTCTACGGACTACTACATATTACTCCGCCGATGGCAGAGCGGCAAGCCTCCACGGGACTGGGTGAAAGGCACTCCCCGCGTTGGTCGACTCCGCCCACCGTACGAGGCAGAATTAAAAAAAAAAAGGCGGGAGCCGGACGTTACTTTGATTCAATTGGGGAAATCGGCCACACAGGGCAGTAAATCGCAGTTTCTAAGAAAGCTCGGAACGTGCAGATCGAGTTCCTGCGGCAAAAAGACGAGTTCAGATTCCTCTTCAGTGCACCTTTAATCTAATGATGAAAAGCAGCTCTTCAAAAGATTCATTTTTAAAACTCGGATCAAAGCAACACAAGCTCAGTCCAAAGAGGAAGCCCCCAAACGCTTTTAAAGCCTAAGTCACAAAAAGTTGCACACTGAGCAAGCTAATCAATCAGTGCTATTTCCCCTCAAAATGAAGACGGGGACATTGCAGGAGCACTGGTGCTGAGCAATGGTCCACACGAGGTGTGTGTGTCGTGGACGTGAGACATGCACCTGTGACCGAGTACAGATCAGAACTGTTGGCAATGCCCCTCCCAGCAAGGTCCCCGAAGGCAGCTCTGGCAATGAGACCAACACACGGCCGCACGCAAAAACAAGGGAGTGGTGCACAGCAAAGCTGACACACGGCAAACCAACACACAGCGTGTCCAGAAATTGGTGAGAGAGCAAAAGCAAGTGCTTTCCAACAACTGCACTACTGTGCAGAAAGAAAGAAAGGAAAAAAAAGAGCCTCAACACCAGCCTCACACCTTCGGACAAAAAAGTTTCCCCCTCCAGCCAGCCACCTTGACGGAACAGCCCCAATGGACTCGCGTTTCCTCTCCGTTCAGCCTCTCGGACAGCCCTGAGCACATCCCCAGCAGCACGGATAATCGGGCCAATATTGAAAATGTATTGGCAAAGAACCGTCCTATACAGGGTATTTCACCTAAGACTTTCTGCAATTTTTAAAAATAAGCTATTTGAATTAGATGCCCGCTTTTTCTGGCATTGCATTGTCAGTGGTGTAGTACATCATAATGCAGCTAAGATGTGCTAACTAGCAGGCTTGTTAACCAATATTTAATAGTTAACTTCTAAACTATTACCGTTGGGCTCCTTAATTATTGAGAGGCATGTAGCCCACCGTAAGTAATGTCCATATTCGTTTTTAGAATTTCGTTAACGCGATTATCCTCGGCGCTGTGGCCAAACAAATTTTGCCTATTTCGACGAGTTAGGTTCACTGGAGAGGTTGCTTTGCCTGCAAGCTTCTCAAACCGCATGTATTTTGGCGCGATGTAGGCGAAATTTGTTGGGCCACAGCACCGAGGATAATCGCGTTAACGAAATTCTAAAAACGGATATGGACATTACTTACGGTGGGCTACATGCCTCTCAATAATTAAGGAGCCCAACGGTAATAGTTTAAAAGTTAACTATTAAATATTGGTCAACAAGCCTGCTAGTTAGCACGTCTTAGCTGCATTATGATGTACTACACCACTGACAATGCAATGCCAGAAAAAGCGGGCATTTAATTCAAATAGCTTATTTTTAAAAATTGCAGGAAGTCTTAGGTGAAACACCCTGTATAGGTCCCGAGTGAAGCCATCACTTTCCAATATTGGGCCAATTCCCTAGGATGCCTGGGATGCAACCTTCCAACAGTGGCAACGCCAGTCTCGATTTTGTGGGGATGGCCAGAAGTGCCTAGCCTAGGGCACTGCTTTTTATAAAGCAACAATGAACAAGAACTGAGTGCAGGGTCAACTGTGCTCACAGAGTGCCGCAATGCAAGTGGAATGCATGGCTGGCAAAACAGGTGCCACTGCAAAGCTGGCAAGGGCACACCCGCTGAACAAGCAACGGCACCCCGGAGACTGCACTGCTGATGCCGACCACTGAGCCACAGAAACCAGCGCTGCACAAAATCTAGACGGGGCTCGCTTCGCCGCCCACAGAAACAACTGAAATCCGACACTACCCGTGTCAACACTGCTGCTAGGGCTCAGTTTGCAAGGACTGTGCACCAGAAAGTTCCGAGAGAATGCCCCCACTCAAGATATCAGATATCACCCACCCACCTTTCGGAGTGGGGATGATATCGACCACCCCTACTACTGTCCGATTTTAATGGTAAAATTAAGAGATGGGAGAAAAGCTGAAGCTCCGGAAAGCGTGGTGGACAAACCGCAGCTGCTCCTTTTTGGCACTGACAGCGACACTGCTTTCAATGGGTTCAGCATGATGAGAGAGAAAATAAACATGGATGTACCACCGATGTGTCGATCTGGTCACTTTTTTCTTGCTTTAGGCACTTGACCCGAAAGTTCGCCCCTTGCTTACTTTCTTTCCTCATACATCTACAGTATGGGCGGGCATTTTCTTAGAACCGTCACCATCAGCCTGACTACGCCCACTGCAGGGCAAAGGCCCCCCCTCCCCCCCGTGTCTCTCCAACTAACCCATTCTTTGCCAGTTGCAGCCACCGTATCCCCGCAAACTTCGTAATCTCATCCGCCCACCTGACTTTCAACCCCTGATACACCTGCCTTCTCTTGGATTCCGTCAGTCTTAGGAACTGTATGGTACTATAATCTCCGACCTTTAATTGCCTTTAATCGCAGCTAGGCTGTTTTGCAATGCTCGCATGTGATTAACGGCTTGTCAAAACCCAGCCTATGGTACTACTCATACATTATATTTTTTTTTGGCATGCATAGGGATGGTTAGGCCACAAACAGTATTCTCACAGCCCTCATGACAGCGACAGGACTGCACTGAGCAGTGTAACACCCATGGCTCGCCTATTGATAGCATGCAGTTTTGAACACAGACCCACTTTGCTAGTGATACCCTCTTGCAAAGAAAGTCGAGTTAGTTGTGAGGCTGCCAGGGACTTGCGACATCTCGCAAAGCATGTGCAATTCAAAGCATGTGGTCGAAACAAAGCACACTACTCCGACAGGTTGTGACTGCGAGAAGCAGTACTTCCATCCTCCGGGGGGGAGCCTTTGGAATTTTGCAGCCACACGGGAACGGCAGCCATGTTTTCTGCGCAAATGCTTAAAGGTGCACTGAAGAGGAACCTGAACTTGTCTTTTTGCCGCGGGAACTCGATCTACACGTTCCTAGCATTCTTAGAAACTGCAACTTATTGCCCTGTATGGCCGATTTCCCTAATTAAATCGGATTAACGTCGGCTCCCGCCCTTTTTTTTTTTAAATTCTGCCTCGTACGATGGACGGAGTCGACTAACGCGTGAAGTTCCTTTCAGCCAGCTCCGTGGAGGCTTTGCTTTCGCTTTATTTTGTTTTTGAGGTTTCCATGAATAAATAGTTTCATTCGCAGATAATATAGCCGCAAAATAAGCCCGCAGAAATAAAAATACGCGCGGACTATTTGCTACTACGGACTACTACGTATTACTCCGCCGATGGCAGAGCGCAAGCCGCCACGGGACTGGGTGAAAGGCACTCCGCGCGTTGGTCGACTCCGCCCACCGTACGAGGCAGAATTAAAAAAAAGGGCGGGAGACGGACGTTAATTCGATTTAATTAGGGAAATTGGCCACACAGGGCAATAAGTCGCAGTTTCTAAGAATGCTAGGAACGTGTGGATCGAGTTCCCGCGGCAAAAAGACAAGTTCAGATTCCTCTTCAGTGCACCTTTAACAGCACCATATAACTGACAGAAGGAGTGGACATAGCGTCTGTAAAAAGTTCAGGTCCGACATGCACTTATTCATGTTAGTGCTTGTTTTTAATGCCGCAGCATTCAGGCTGTCGCCATCCCCAAAAGTTCCGGCTTCTCCACAAGGAAAATCCCCGACTGATCGAAAGGTTGGTTGGTTTGGCTTACTGGGGTTTAAAGTCCCAAAGCGACTCAGGCTATGAGAGACACCGTAGTGAAGGGCTCCGGAAATTTCCACCACCTGGGGTTCTTTAACGTGCACTGACATCGCACAGTACACAGGCCTCCAGATGGGTCGAAAGGGTCATGACGTCATCAGCACTGCTAAATCTGAAAATTTGAGGGCTAGAATGTTGGAGTACCTTCCACTGGATTATCCCATGGGAATATACTCACAGGATCCACTAATCCACCTTAATCCACCCACTAATCCACCTTAATCCACCCACTAATACACCTTAACCCATTTTCTAGGACGGGCCTACATTAAAACGCTGTCACAATTTCTTCTTTACGAATGTGGTCAAGAGGGCCCCAAAGTTTTTTTTTCCTTACTTTTTGTTTCGCTCAGCACCTGTCGCCCCCATTTACACACTACAAAGCACCGCCACCGCATGCACCCCACTGGTGCTTACGCGTCTGTGGTCACGTGGTTGCCTGCGTCACTCGAAGCCGTCCCCCCCTTCGTTTTCTAGCTTTGCGCCTTAAAGACGAGAGTGCCAGGGAAGCGTCAGCTCCATGCATCCCTTCCTCACGAGCTTACCGAGTCCCCAAACATGCTCCCCAACACACCTCGCCCCAAAGTGCCTTTACATGGATCCCTCGAACGCCATGACCGACCGACCACCAACACCACAGTCCCTAGGCTGCCGCCAGATGCTGATCCCAAGCCGGCAGCAGTGAGAAGGGGTGCGAGAGAGCCCAGCAGCGGCAGCCATGGTGCAAAGCAGGCAGGCAAGCACACACGCACACACGAGAGAGAGATGGTTATTCTTACGCGCAGCAGCGTTCAGCATCGGCAGCTCGCCTGAACCTGACTATCAATCCACTGGTGAAACACCTACGAGCGACACACAACCACCACAACAACAAGGTCAGCAACCACAGCCCCCCATACCCCAAATGGTAGCACCCCCCCCCTTCCCTGTCTTGCTTCTTAAAGTAACCCCCCCAGCAGCCCAAAAGAGTTCATGCACTCCAGGCACACCCCTAGAGGGCGCCACCATGATCTAACTGCCCAGCCGGAGGAAGTCGCTGCACTTTACTCCGTTTCATACACAGCAGGCAACGCTGCGGAGGTTGGTGAAGTAGTGCATCCGCGAAACTACATCACTCCACAACGTATCATTCGTTCTTCTCGACACTCCGGTCACTGTTTGCACGAATACAAAGACCGGTATGAAACAATGCAGTAGCACTGAAGACCACGGTCGAAGCTGTGAGGCACTCAGTGGTCGGGCTCTCTGGCCATAATTTTCACGGAGAGCGAACTACTTTTTGGGCACAGATTCAGTAGAAGCGATTCGCCCTACCAACCGCGCATCATACCGCCACGTGTACTCTTTGCTTCTCGAAATTTCGACGAGTCGCAGCAGGACGAAAATGTGGCAGGAGGTAAAACGAAGTCCAAGAGGTGCCAGCCACGGCACTTAAGATTTGGCGCTACGAAACATCTTTGTGTTCGCTTTGTTTGTATGGCGAACTACTTTTTGCTTGCGGACTTGGCCTGCGGGAACAGGCGCGCTAGCTTTGGCAGCGTTGCCTGCTACGTATGAAACGGAGTACAGGCGGTCTTGCAGGTCTTCGTGGTGGGCAGCTGTGACGATGGCGCACCCTGCCTACAGCCATGCCGAACGCCGGCTTAATTTCGTGCCTTCCAACAGAGCTACTGCGTTCACAGCTTAGCAGACATTTTAAAAGCCCGTGGAATGACCGCTGCAGCATTGCTCAATGGGCCACGGGAAAGGGTATATACAACACCCTGAACCAACCACCATCACATGACAGCTCGCAAAGCAGCGCAAGCCCATTCCCGAGATTACCTCTCCGGTTAGCCAGGCTCGCACAGTATTCGGGCAGCTCATGCACTGGTCTTGGACCGGGCAGCGAGTCATGCACCACGCAAGCAGGCTGCACTACGCTACAACTTGAACCCCTACACTACTCCAGCGTCCCTTGCAAGTTTCCATGCATTTCGTTCCTCTCTGACAATACCTTCATGCTACAATTGCACAGCTACGAAAACAGTTCAAAGTTTTTCAATTACACGCAAGCCAGAGAGTACCACACAACACTGCTGACACAGGGCAGCGAGAAAGCAAGCACGGGCCACAGAAACGCTTCAGGGTCCACCGGGGACCGAAATCACATGTCAAGGACTTCGTTTTTTTTTTTTTCGCTGCTTTTGGCCACCGTGCCTGGTACTGCCCTATGCTAGCGCTATACACACATAAATGGAACATTACAGCTTCTACCCACCCCCATCACTGGAAAACACTAGCACCACAGTTGGCGACAAATTGTTCTACCACCACGAGTAACTTGCACGTTATTCCTAATGAACATTTTCATGCCAAAGCCTCCCATTTTTCAGGACTTCTCCTGCATAATATTGTTATCCTTCTGAACAAACAGTGAGATGCAAATATTCAGCTGCACGAACAAATTAACCAATCCACAAGGGATAAACAAGAAATAAATAAATGCGGTCTCGGTGACCCATGAACCACGGCTACATGCAGCTGCTAAAAGTCTAGGTGTGACGTGAAGCGACTAACGGACTGGCAGCGCGTTTGGCTTGTCGCAGTTTTCCCACAAGCCAAGCAACACCAATAGCAGCTGCCATGAAGATGGTGTGCAACACTGCCATTTACTTCTCGCTAAATCAGCGAGGCGTAAAAGTCGGTGTTTGTCTACAAAGTGCACAAGCACAGACTATTCGACACTGCTAGACAGCAAGCTGGCGGGGGGGGCGTCCCAAGCATGGGCGCCCTTGTTCAACACCGAGATAATGGCTCAGCCCACCCCACGCACGTGGGCATTGGCCTTCCAGCTCCACTGCCCTGTCATCATCATCATCATCAGCAGCCTGACTACACTCACTGCAGGGCAAAGGCCTCTCCCATGTCTCTCCAATTAACCCTGTCCTTCGTCAGCTGCTGCCACCGTGTCCCCGCAAACTTCTTAATCCCCTCCGCACACCTAACTTTCTGTCATCCCCTGCTACGCTAGCCTTCTCTAGGAATCCCCTCCGTTACCCTTAAAGGTGCACTGAAGAGGAATCTGAACTCATATTTTTGCCACGGGAACTCTATCTACACGTTCCGAGCATTCCTAGAAACTTTGATTTATTGCCGTGTGGCTGATTTTCCTAATTAAATCGAATTAACGTCCAGCACCCGCTTTTTTTTTTTTAATTCTCCCTCGTACGGTGGGCGGAGTCGACCAACGCGTGGAGCGCCTTTCACCCAGCTCCGTGGAGGCTTTGCTTTCGCTTTATTTTGTTTTTTAGGTTTCCGTGAATAAATAGTTTCATTCGCAGATAATATAGCTGCAAAATAAGCCCGCAGAAATAAAAATACGCGCAGACTATTTGATTCTACGGACTACTACGTATTACTCCGCCGATAGCAGAGCGGCAAGCCGCCGCGGGACTGGCTGAAAGGCACTCCACGCGTTGGTCGACTCCGCCCACTGTACGAGGGAGAATTAAAAAAAAAAAGGCGGGAGCCAGATGTTAATTCAATTTAATTAGGAAAATCAGCCACACAGGACAATAAGTCGCAGTTTCTAAGAATGCTCGGAACGTGTAGGTCGAGTTCCCGCGGCAAAAAGACGAGTTCAGATTCCTCTTCAGTGCACCTTTAAGGACTTCCCTGTTACACTGCGCAAACAGTTATTCTGATTAAATTGGTGGTTGGAGAGAGTGGCCCGTCGCTCTCTGCTCCTAGTACTTGCACTGCCCCATTCTGAATAAATCAGATCGCAAACAACGCATGACACTGTTAACTTGCGCTAGCGCTGCTGCACTACACCAACACTGTGACGGGCACTAACATCTTTTCTGAATAAGCCACTTGGCGGTAACTGCCTCTCAGACTGTGTTCTTGTCTTGTCTCCTACCCCTTCTGCAAAGCACTGCAGATGCCTCGCACACTGTGTTGCTGCCAGTTTTTTTTTTTTGCACTAGCACTGCGGCACTAGTCTGTACAAACAATTTTTCTGAATAAACGAGTCAGCACAGTGCGGCACTATTCTGTACAAACAATTTTTCTGGTTTGGTTTGGCTTATGGGGTTTAACGTCCCAAAGCGACTAAGGCTATGAGAGACGCCGTAGTGGAGGGCTCCGGAAATTTCGACCACCTGGGGTTCTCTAACGTGCACTGACATCGCACAGTACACGGGCCTCTAGAATTTCTCCTCCAAAGAAATTCAACGGCCACGGCCGGGATCGAACCCGCGTCTTTTGGGTCAGCAGCCGAGCACCATAACCGCTGAGCCACCGCGGCGGCAAACAATTTTTCTGAATAAACGAGTCAGCAGTGGAGGTCTGGCACACTGTTCCCGTCCGATCCCTTCTGCTATAGCACTGTGTCAACACTGGATGAACTTTACTCTGAGTAAACCATTTGGTGGTAAATGCCTGGCACCACTGCACTGCTATATGTCCACTGTATGTTCCCTTGCGAGAACACTGCCCCACCGCTGCTACAATGCTGCTACAGGTCTAGAGCGTACCGCAACCCACACCCAAGGTTTTCCGCACGCCAAACCAGGCAAGCTGCTCACGTAGTCTCCCGAAAAATCACTTAATCGTTATCGAGGCTTTGTGGGTAACGATAAGCCTACAATGCTAATGGTGCCTGGCCCCCTACGTGGCACGCGTTGTGCACAGCAAACCATGCAGCAAATGGGGCGGATGTGGGCGGCCATCCCGAGAAGACAGTGGGACAAGTGGGAAGAGTGTGGTGGTGCTCACATTTTCCTGTCCATAGCCGGGGATCCCATAGTCGCCCATGGGAGGCCCATCTTCCCTCGGCGTACCGGGCCCATTGGCCGGTGAGTTTTTCATGCCGTCCAGGCCATCACCTGCGCACAACAGGGCATCCCCCATACACACTGTGTGTTCCCACCAAAGGAGCTGGCCACTTTGGTCGGCACCACTACGAAAGTGCAATGCTATAACAACACACAAATGTACAGTCTCTGTCAAAAGTTTAGAGCCCTGGGGGGTTCACTTCCAAGCTTTATACTGGGACTCCAGGATCATTCATGCTCGCACGTGCCTTCGTTCAGGCTATTATTCAAAGAAACTGTAATCCTTATGTATACATGAAACAATGAGTTCTGCCTCCCATATGTCCCCGCCAGAGCATTACGTCCACGCGACCGCTTTACCTTGCCCAGAGTACGGACAAGATATGGTAAACGTGTCCGTGCCTTTTAGGTACCAGATGCGTTGAACGACCTGCCAGATAATGTTCTATCTTTCAGCACTCGGAAAGAAGTGAAATCTGCTATGTTTGATTTGTATGTGTAATTTAGTTCCTTTTCTCTTTTTTTTTTCCTTTTTTTTTCCCCGTCCTTTCTTACGGCCTTTCCTTAGTTTTATTCTGATTCTTGTGCAGTATGGATTGACTGTGCCATTCTCTGGCTTGCTCCATTCTGCCGAGCACTGCCCCACAAGCCCACTGTTGGCTTGTTGGGCAGGCTCGTATTTGTATAATGCCATTTTTCAAATAAATAATTTTTAGTATTATTATTATGCAAGTCCCACCTATAGCAGGAGGCAGTATCGGAAATCTTCTCATGTCCAGGAAATTGGGAGCGCTAGAGATCCATTAAGGACGACACAGTGTGGCTCAAAAGAAAACCCCCCGAGCTCCAAACTTTTGACAAAGGCTGTACCCCAAGCAGCACATATAACTGTCCCAATATTGGAAGTAGACCGGTTTACTCCGGTCCTTTACAGGGCCAGCCTATGCCAATACATTTCCAGTGTTGAGCCGATTAGCTGTGCTGCACGGGCACTAAATAGGCTCCCATCAAATTAGACACAATGCGCAATGCGAGAACACTGAGTTGGCCTCCCACACTCAATTGAAGAGAAAAAAAAAGACTCTTCAAAGCAAACTCTTTCCCATGCCCATCGGTCAAGACAAACTTTTAACAGAAACAGCACCGCACTCTCAAGAAAAGAAAGAAAAAAATACAGGGGCACCTAAGCAATTCATATGGCATGTAAATGCAAGAGCATTGCTTGTCGTTGAGGTGAGGTGTTGTCGGGGTGAGGGAACAAATGCGGGTTAATGACATCCTAGTCCCAATCAAGAGGAAGAAGTGGGCTTGGGCAGGGCACTTAATGCGAAGGCAAGACACCCGCTGGTCCTTAAGGGTAACGGAGTGGATTCCAAGAGAAGGCAAGTGTAGCAGGGGGCGGCAGAAAATTAGGTCGGTGGATGAGATTAAGAAATTTGCGGGGGTACGGTGGCGGCAACTGACAAAGGACAGGGTTAATTAAGGAGCCATAGGAGAGGCCTTTGCCCTGTAGTGGGTGTAGTCAGGCTAATGATGATGTCAGGGCTTGGGGGGGGGGTAAATGCTGTTTCACTCCAGCAGTTCGCTTTGTACATTTCACTGCACTGCAATGGCCGTGTACTTCGTCTACTGTGAACTGCCACATCTGGCCATACTTTGCGGTCTGGCCCGAGGATATAGACACGAGCGATTCAACTTGCGTGATGAAGACTCCATAGCGCTGCAACCTTGCTCTCTGCAAGCTGAAGGCCGAGTGAGAGTGCGCTAATTAGGAATAAAGTAATTACGAAAAACTGAAGGCCACCGCACTCCACACTTAAAGGCAAAGTTTTAGAATCCCCCAAGTTTTATTTCACTGTCGTGAGACTTTCACATGGCTCAGCCAGATTTCAAGTAATGCAGGATTACCCAACAAAGTCAGCACAGTGAGTTTGTTACGTTAAGATCAACCGCTGCAACGCCCTTGCTACATGGAGTTTACAAACACATGCGCTTCAATGAGGGCAGTGTTGGGGAATTGAGCAATTTCATAATATGAAGAAACTCGCTGCATTGAGTTTCGTTATATCCAGGTTTAATTGCATGTGCATAAATAAGGACAGCAAATATGTGCACACCAAGATGTGGGCAGTGAAAAGAAACAAGTGGCTGGAAATGACAATTACCACTACATATGAATTCCCCCAATCAGTGTGCAGACCCTGCAGAGAGATGTGCACCATGTTACAGCCCCTCGTTTAAAAAGTGCAAGCCGCTCACCTCCAGAGGACATGCCATTCATGACTGGTGGGCCCATATCAGGCCCCATGGATCCCATGGGACCATCTGGTCCGCCGGGCCCCATCTGGAACTGGTCGAAAAAAAAAAGGCACACACACGATCAGTCACGTCAACAACCGATATAAGCAGCGGGCAGTGCATTCCATTGACATCTCTTGCTGGCAGGAGGCATCAAGCGTAGGCATTCTGAGCTAGGCGAGGCCTGAACATGCACTAAGGACTCACTGAGGAATGTCTTATCTTCAGCCCAACTATGCTCACTCACCCACTGACCTTCAATTAACCCTGTCCTGTGCCAGCTCTGGCCACCATGTCCCCACAACCTTCCTTATCTCACCAAGCCAGCTGGCTCTCTGCCACCCGCTCCTATGCCCGTCCTGTCTTGCAATCCTGCGTTACCCTTTTGCCTCAACTTCTGCCTTAAGAAATTCACACAGATTTCAATATTACACTAATCTGACTGAATAACTCGAAGCAACAGCTTTCACCAGCCCGGTTATTTCGAAGATCTGCGATGTTATGCGGGAATGCCCGATTCACACTTTTGCCACAGCCCCAAGAAGCGACGGCCCCTCAATGATGCCAACACTTGATGCCAAAGCATAATACCAAAGCTCGATATGCTAAGCGCCCAAGCCCCAGTACTCCCAGCACAGAAGCCAGTCTATGGTATGGTTTGCGGACTGCCGAAATGCCCGCCTTCGCTATTTTGCAGCTTGCTGCGATTACAGGGTTAGGTTACCGGCATCTCCGACTACTTTATGTAGCGTTGTGTATATGTAGCGTCGGGATGGACTTTACTACTTTACATAGCGTCGGGATGGACGCATGCTGCTCATACTGTCTTAATTTTGCTGTGTCCTATTACTTCTCACTGCTTCTGAGCATGAATAGTTGTAGTGCCACGTGGCACGACGTTCCAAAAGCGAAAGCAGCGGAGATGCGCCGATGGCCCCGGAGCCCTGCATGCTGCGTCAACTGCGATTGCTCGTTGCGATCATAGATGTTCTTCTCATGCCGGTTCGTGCTTTACTGCCGTGAAACTTTTCCGCCAAATTTCGTAACTTGGCACAAGATAGTTCACATGGAGAGTCTGTTACATCAAGGTCAGTCACCACAACACCTTCATTGGCTGCCTAATGCTGGCTAGTCGAGCCGCTATGGTCTAGCCGCTATAACTGCAGGCTGGCACGAAGCTCGGAAAAGTGAAACCGAAACTAAGCGACTGTTCCCGAGACAGGGCCATCCTTTTTCCGTCATGCCTGCCACCAAGGTGTACACCATAGCCACACGAGCAACTCTACAACTAGGTACTCTCGCTGCAATTAGGGCTGTTTCGATGATCTCTTGCCACACCTGTCATAACTGGACATGGCCTCCCCTTGAGAGCCTATTTGAAATAACCAGCACGAGATCCGTAGCGTTTGAATCGGCAAGCATTAGATGCCATAGACTTGCAAAAGTACTTGACGCAAGGCTTGTTGGTTCATGCTATAAGATTTTAAGGGCGCAAAAAGACACAAACAAAGGAAAAGGCAGAAAGAAACAGACAGTAAGAGCGCCATAGACTTACATGGGCGTTTGCCAGGACTAAGCCAACAGTTCAAATTAGCTGGATTTCCGAATAAATGATCAATATATTCAACTGTCACAATCCAATTGGAGTTTGATGTATCCAGGTTCAACTGTACTTTCATTACGCAAGCTGCCATGCAAAGGCTAACGGCACATATACCGGTTTCTGACAAAAGAGAAAAAGAGGCCCAAACAAGGACTCACGCCGGGCATCCCGCCGCCTGGAACGGGCTTCATCATGGCGTACATCCCATCACCTCCCGAATTTGAAGAATCTGCACACATGATGCACCAGGGGGACCAGCGGTTCAACAGTGCACACAAAAGGAGGAGGACCCTCACTTTCACAAAAGCCTGCCCCACTTCTCTCGCAGGCACCACACTGGGCAAGTTGACCTGCCACCAGAACTCCCTGGCCAGCTACCAGCTATGCACAACCCATGGAGTTTCTTACTATTACCTAGAGGGAAAGCTGGCGGCGCTGCACTTCAGCCACCATGGACGCTCAAGGCATCATGGGACGGTGGGCTACCTGTTGCGGCACAGTTGTAGTTTTTCGGGAACACGGAGTGGCACTACTGAGGTGCTTCATTCCGAAAACGCTGTTCGTGTGTGCGCAGACGACTTTGGCGCGAACGCAGTGTGCAAAAGCCATAATAGCGAAACCGCAACAGCACACGACGCCAAAAAAAGGTTTCACTTCTCAAAATGCCATTAAAAAACCTCTTAAAGTATCTAATCAACAACATTTTTTTTTTTAAACATATTTACTTTTAATAGTGCGCCTGTTAATTACGAAATATTAGTTTTTGTAGTGTTCATTACTTGGCCAATAGGAGAGCTTAAGTGCTTTTCTGCTCGTTTGCTGCAATTTACAGACAGGGTATTGAATGTTAGGACATTCGTAGTTATTGAACAGCTTTATTTTTCTACTATTTTTTGGCCAAAAGTTGTAGTTCTGCAGTCGGTAACTCACCACCCCATGATGCTTTGAGCGCCCATGGTGGCTGAAGTGGTCTCGAGGGGCCTCCATGCAAACTTCCATGGACGGGTTACCAGCTTTCCCTCTAGGTAATAGTAAGAAACTCCATGGCACGACCAGATGGAATAGGCACCCTACTCGGTGCAGTGGAACCCACGACACCAGGTTGAAACGAATTTTTTTTAAAGAGCGTCAGCTCTCACTCATCACGTTTCGAGATTTCGTGGGGTCTGCTACCACCCTGAGATATCACAGCGCCATCTGTGGCCGCAACTAGAAAGCAGCACATCCCGCATTGAGACTTGTAGCGCCATCTACAAAAGCACTGTAGAAACAACCACCTGCAAGTGAAATGCTTGTGAGAGTGTTTATCATATGGGGAAATAAATGTACAAATTCGAATTTCCATTGGTGTACCTCCCTTTGACCTCATTCATATCAATTCTAATAAACCAAACAGCTAACACTCGTTACTTCAACATCTTCCGCCAGCCTTTTTTTATGCCCACAAGCTGCACTGCAGCTCTCCATGGTGGAGTTACAGCCCCCTGGACTTTTAAAGCACACAGAAACCTTGGCACAGAGGTGCAACTCCAAAGCGTGGCTGCCCTGGCCAGTTACAACTACAAAATCCAGCGTCTCATCAGCAGCAAGTCAAGAGTCATGGGGGCAATCACTGCACTATGCTAATCGTATGAGGATCTTAACATAAGTAATGTTTTGCACGACATATTTACACGTGCATAGGCCAACCCTTATTTCTTTTCTTATTTCTTTTTTTCAAAAACGGTGTACCAAACTCAGCGGTCAACCAATACACAAATCATGGAGCAATCAAGGCACAAACCTGGCAACAAATCTGGAAGGCACACGGAAAAAATGACATGCAATGCTGGCACGGAAGGTATGAAAGGAGCACCCTTATGCTCGCAATTCTTGGTTCAAACATTTGTGAGGGTGTACCTGCCACCTGTTGCACCCTCTTTTTTTTTTAGAAGTTTTTTTATCACTCGCTCGGAGAGTCCACTACGGGGTGTCCAAGTTTACAGGGCGCGTGCCAAGGTCGCTCAATTGCTCTTCCATCTCTTGGTTTCATTCGCAAGCTGCCGTTTTTACTTTTAACGGGCCCACTGAAACTGCTCCCTCCTCGCAGGTGCGTCACTCTCAGAAAGTAAACTCGACAGTGAAAGGGTTAAAAAGCTAACAAACTTCCTTCCAGCAGCGATACGCACCTGCCCAATGTTCAGAGTTCGGAATGCGAGAGAACCACACGCCACAGTGCTGGGAAAATTGGCACCTTTCAGTAGTACTTTACCATGCTGTGGCTGAGGAGTCATTCTGGTATGGGTTTCGAACCCTAAGTCATAAACACTGCACTGCCTTGAACATTCCAGACACAAAACTAGACGTCTACTCTAGCATTCCAAGAAAATGAAAATTCCTCGCTCCTAACAGCAAGGCTCTCATAATGTCAGGCCTATGGTTTGAAGTAAGTTGTCGAAGCGGTACACCGTGATGGCGTAATCATGTTGTACAGACTGGCTCGTTTTTTACGTGGTGCTGTATTGAATCTATTACCTTTTGCTGCACTCAAAGATTCTCACTGTTCATGATCCAGAAGGGAAACAAGCCTCGTGCACTGGCAGCCAGGAACAAGCGCCCGAAATTGTGCTCGTGTTCAGTGCAAGTTGTTCAGTGCCATGCAATGCTTTTGTCGCTAGTTCCACAGTAAAGCTTTTTGTACCGCCACTGCACAACTCAGCATCAGAAGGCTGCCACATGAAACTAAAAAAAAAAGAAAGAAAACAGCTCCAAGAACATGAAAACAAAAGGCTTCTGTGTGGGAGCCTGAAATGCCATTTTGCTTGCCTATCGGTCACCACTGTTTTATAAGGTCTGACATCAATCTCTTGATTTCAAGAACCAAACAACTTCGCACCGTATACCAATAAATGAAAAAAAAAAAACCTTCAATAGGCAACGCTAGGTTACCTTTTTCTAGCAAAGCTCTCCCCATCCCTATTCCTCGCAAAGCACGGCCAGCTTTTCAGCTTTACACAGACGAACAGCGAAGAGCACCAACACAGGTATGCGCCACCCTCCATATGTCCCAATGGCACACTCTATAATAGAGAGTTTTAGTATAGCGTTAACGTGATAGCGGACCTAAGGGAAATTACGTTAGTGTACCGCAAGCAACTTATCCCCACAGACAGTTTTAGTGTAGCGTTTTGAAAACGCTAAATGCCATCTGCTTGACATTGATGCAAACGGTCCTTCTAAAATGGTCGACATTGCCACTAACTTGCCAAAGTATAATATTAGCGAGTTTTTTAAACGAATTATTAGTGCAGCGTTCATTTTCGTCTGCAAAATGACCCCGAAATTGAAATAAAATGAAATAAAAACGTAAAACAGTGGTGCCATCTAGTAAAGGCAATGTTAACTACAAGCCGTTGGAGCAAGAATATTTGCCATCACATGACGTCTAATGTTGAAAAAACTTTTGTAAATTGAATATAAACTCTCTTTACATAATTTAAGTCCATAAAAACCGCGAAAAACCTCCAAATCTATTTTTGTCTCGTTCCAGACGTTTTTGCTAGGTTTCGGCTGCGTTTCGGTCCGTTGCAGACGGTAGCAGTGCAGCTTGAGGTTCCATTAGGCTTGCGCGCTCCAGAATCGAGAGCGTACCTCAAAAACTGGGCTGAATTGCAGCTTAAACTTTATTGTCGAAACAAGGTAAGTCATAGCGAAAAGCAAGAACACCAGTAGTTGCCGGTAAACATGCCGACCGGAATCGCAAGAGCTGCTGAATCGGCTGAAGCGGGCGGCTGTCGCTTGAAAGGACGCCGCCATGTTTCCACGCTAAGGGCGCAAAAGCCGCAACTGCCGCAACGCTAAATTCTGAAAATTGCGTGCGTACGCTAGCGCTATTTCCCTGTTAGCGTTCTGCGCATGCGCACTCTGGGCCCGCTATTCCGCTATGCACGCAATTACGCAAAGCCTGCAATACTAAAACTCTCTAATGACCCAGTGGATCTCGAAGGCACTGTTCCTGGACGAATTCCTGGCTCAGAGCCTCAGGGTATGGAATGGGCATCGCAGCTTCCTTGCCCCACAAAAAAATATACTGCTGGAAGGCGGAAGAGCACGGCTTTACAAGCCCATTTTCCGTTACAGTTCCTGGCTGCTCTTCTAACTGTGGTGTTCACTTCTTGGGTGTCCAGGCTGTCATCACAACCCTACAGCCCAGAAGTAACACCGCAACACTGCATGCTTTGCTTGCTTTCCAGTTCATTCTCCACCTGCTCCTCGCAATGGCAGTGCCCTGGTCCTCAAGTCAAACTCCTAAAATGAAGCGCCCACCAACAGAAGCTTGCATGCAGCAGAGCAATGGTGTGGCAATGGTGTGACAGCAGCTACGGTACTGGTACTTACACGATTATAGGTCGACCTGTTTTTTTTTATTCGAAAATTGGAAATGGGGGGGTCGACTTACAACTGAACCAAAGCATGCCACCATAAATAGACACCAGACAAACTAAGATTATCAGGGGTGCTACAGGTGGTTGCATTTTGCTATGGGGCTCCCTCACATCCCTCTTGGTGCTGGCCTTCAGAGGATGCTCTGTCAAGGCACAGAACTGGCACCCTGTCCCAAGCGGCCCGCTGATAAGCGAGGGAGGGGGGGGGGGGGGGGGGGGGGGGGGCGCGGCCGCTGATAAGCGAGGGGGGGGGGGGCCAAGCACGTGTAGTTTCTCTGGCTTTGACACATCTGACGACTGCCACATTTTATCAGCTAATTTATCAGTTAAAGCAGTGCATTGTTGGTCATTTGAGCTCTGAGTCCGGTAAGCATCTAGCGCTTGTTCAGGGCTACATTCAAGATGGCTGTCATTCTTTACACTGAAGAAACTAGTGTCGGAAAAGGGTGATAAGGTGTGGTGGCTGCTGCGAGGCAAAATTTTCAGCTGTTCCACGTGATTTCGTGATGTGGCTATATGCAAAGTGCGGGATTTTGCTGACAATGTTAGAACGATGTGCTGTGGGACAGCAACAGTGATCACAGCGACAGCGCTAGTGAGGACGATGGCGTAAGTGTGCCCGAGTAGTCCAGTGACATACGTTTTAGTTTTGGAATGTGCCCACGGGCACGCCCGCGTGCGGCAGCCGATAGCGTCTGAGAATGAGCAGCAGCGGACAGATAATGCTATTGCGTTCTGCTATTTAAAGGAATCTTAAGGAACCTCCAAGTTTTTTTTCCTGATATGAGATAGGGGGGGTCGACTTACATTCCAGTCGACTCACAATCGTGTAAATACGGTATCATCTCTGCTGCTGTAGCAACACCAAGAATGCGCATGGCAGCGAGGACAAAAATTACTGCACAAATCATCTCCCTCTAGATGTGCCCCCAAATAAGCTCCAAGAACAGAAAAAAAAGCCATGTTTAGAGGAATGCAAAGCACTCCCCCAGCACCCACAAGTTTATAGTGGACAACCTGACCCAATGGCTGACAGATTACCCAAGGGCTGTTCTTAACAGCTACACATTGACCCACAAACAAAAATCCTCACAGGTGCACAGCTGGACATAAACCGCCACCGTGGCAGGAAAGCGGGCCAACCGGTGTGCGGCCACACAAGGCCAGAACCAACCGGCACCCGGCCCAACCAGCCAGCGCAGGTGGCGGCCCTGAGGGAGGGCAGACACTGGAGAGCAGCCATGCACGGCATGCGAGGGGGCAAGGGAGACAGGCAGAGAAGGCAGGGAGGGTGATCACCTCGTCTAGCGTTGGGGGCACTCATTCGATGGCTGGCGGGGGAGAAGGGGCCGGGGGTACCTACAAACACACACACACACAAGCCACGGGGCAACACGTTGGGGGAGAGCAACAAAGAGGCGACAAGACACAACCTGCCAAGCGAGCCACTACGCTGCTTACACACAGCACTTCGACACAGACAGCGGTGCAAACAGCAGGCAGGGTAAAACAGAAGCAGTGCACTTTCACATCTAGGTTCGCCCCTCCCGGTGACTTCACAAAACAAAACGGGGGGCGAGGTGGAGGGGTAGAGGGGGGGAATAAAAGGCAGCAACAGACAAAGCACGTGGGGCTGACCTACGAACTGTAGGGACAGCCATGCAAGCTCTGTTGAAAAATGCTAGCAAACAGGCCAGTTGGTTGCTCATCATCTCAAACGTGTACACTCCTCAGAAAACACAGGAGGACAAAATTGCATGCCCTGCCATTTTGCCCTCCTGTGCTTTGCATGATGTGCGCACCTTTGGTAAGCTCTGGTGAATTGGCCCGAACTCTAGCACTGCTTCTGTACCCCACCCTCTCAAAATGTCCATTCATCTTTTCTGGTCTTCCCCGACTACTTCTCTCATTGCTTTCACTCTAGCATGGTGGAACCTCCCCGTGTTCTTGATATCAAGTTCACTCCCCCACCCTGAAGGCACTTCTATGTGTACCATATATTGTGCAACAGTGTTCAGCTACAACACCGCATCCCTCGCGTCTGTGCTCAAGCACTGCAGCACAAGGTCATGGGGCCTCAAGTCTGTGACCCTTGGAAGAATGGCAGAGCGACACAGTGCACTTTGCAAATTATACCAGCGAACTGATTTTTCAGACTTTTTATCACACGCATCTCACAGGGACAAGTAAAAATTACGACCTATAATTCGGATGCTGTGGAGTTTAAAATTTACAATCTCTAGGACTAAAAGTAGAAGCAAACAAGACTGCGGATTTCGACAACTTTCATTTTCCAACTTAACAGATGTGAGAAGAGAGAATGCCACAGCCAACTCTTAGATACGAACAGATTCAATTGGATGGGCAGGCTGGGATGATAGACTTTGCAATCTGATGTTCCCCACAGTTGCCACCTTGAGTTAATGGCACGCTCTTCATTCCCCTCAATGTAGCCTACGAAGCAGCAGTGAACTAGGCATGTGCCTCAGGTGCTTGCTTCCCAACAGTTCTCTCACTTGGTCTTCGTGACAGCATTGCCCAGGGAAACTGAGTAAGGTGGCAAGGGGGCAAGCATTGTTACACAGTAAGTCCTAAGCGGTATACTATTATATTGGACCACTTATTTAGCGAATATGTTCGAGTTCATTCAGCAGCAGAAAAAAAAAAAAGGGTGCGGTTCAGCGGGGCTTGAACCTAGTTATACGAGCGAAAGCTCTGTTAAGCATGGTCTCCACTGTCTCAAATCAAATGTCAAGGTCAGGTACCCAATGGTCAGTCACATGATCACGTGGTCATACTACCATACCTTGGCCCATAACACCACGCAGTTAAGTTCGATTTGATCTTGTGAGGCATTGAAGGTCATTGTCTCATCCACATCCAAATCGGAGGTTGTACCCCAAGGAGTAGAGCTCTCACTCTAAAAACATGAGCAGCACACAGCCTCGGGCCTCTGAAGCAGTCGTGGGGCAAAATGAAAGCGGTCGCAAACATGCAATGAGAAAGCTGCCTCATTCCATTCAGTTCTCTCTGCTACTTCCATGCTGCAAGCTTAGTTACTCTAGTGCTGCCTTGCGCTAAATTTGAGTTTTTAGTTACTGAGCTGCCGCAGTAGCACCACCGTCACGCGCTTCGCGGCACACACTGGCAGAAGCAGACACTGGATACGTCGCTTTGCACATGAGGAGGCACTTGGCTGCTAAAAGGAGACCACTTCCATAACATACGATTAATAAGCATTCAGTGTATGCTTAAGTAATACAGCGCAAGCCGAATGATTCCGGCTTCCTTGGAAATCTCAAGACAGGAGACATGAACTAACCCACTTCTCCACGGATCACTGAGCTTGCATTACTACGCTGAGAGCTTCCAAAAAAAGGAAAAGGGATCCTGAAGTGATTTAGATGGTCATATTCTACTGCAACAAATCCGTGTAGGTGGTCTTTGCGAGTGCCCAAGTCAAAAGCTCTGTGTGGACTAAAATTTACAAATAATTTTTAAAAATAGCCGCTCGCAACTGATTAGGGTGACCTCACTGTGCGTTCTTAGCCCCCCTCCCCCCTACCCCGACAACATCAATGGGTAATTTGGGCGAGCCTTCCAACTGTGAGTGCCCAACTGAGATGGGTGGGATGGGATGTGGTAGGGTGCAGCGCCGACCTGTTTTCTTATTCGTTTTCCGGTGTGTCGTGTATGAGTTGAGTGGGAACATGTGGAGCTTCATTTTTAATGACTGACCTCTTTAGAATTAATGAAACCAAAGATGAGGACGGTGGCAAATGCAGCCGTCCATGACTAACACAAAAAAGTGGCCACACCATGTGTACTTGGGCAGCTCCAATTTTAATAGAGATTCACGCAAGGGTTGTCGGTCTATGGCTACACCAAAGCCTATTTCACATGCAACTGAGAACGCTAGTGAATCCTACTGCCGCGGCACAAAACCTGCTTTGAGCCGTCACGGCAGTGAGTGGCAAGGTTCCAACAAGTTGGGAAATTTTCCCTGCGACGCGCCACTCAGTCACTTGCATGTGAACCAGGCTTAAATGGCCCCTCCCTTCCGATTGGCTGGCCCCCTCGCAAGCCCCGTGTCAATGCTGGAAATGTCAAAAGGTTGGCAGGCGCGAAGAAGCGATGGAAGAAACATGCATGCGCACCTTGTGGACTGGGCATGATGGGCGTGCCTGGGCCAGGGGGTCCGGATCCGGAGACCGGCGGACCCTGTTGGAGGAGGGCAGAGAACAACCATGTAGCGGGCAGTTGCTGGCATTGCTGGCAGTCGCACTGAGCGGCAGCTACGCCGCGCCTCTGACCAACGTGGAGCGCGCGCCACTCCTGGCCCAGATCCAGTCTTGGCCAGATACCAACAACACCAGTCCTGGATTGCTTTTGCTCCACCCACCCTCATGGAGTGTAGTCCTGGCACAGCTTACCACAACAAGATTTTGATGTAAAGGCAGTGTACAGTGATACCCTGTTCATTCAACCCCTCTTAATTCGGAAACCGTCAGGTTGTCGCAAGATTGTGGCGAACACCCATGTAAGTCCATGGCATCGGACGCACAATAATTCTGATGCTGTTGAGCATACATCGGTTAATATGAACGTGCTCAAGACCGGTGCCGCTGTACGAATGGACGACGTAGCAAGCAAGCGTGCTAACATCTGATGTCAGGTCGAATAGCAGGTCAAAGAGGTGCCCAATTCCCGTGCCTACGCAGAGTAGCATGCCAGCGATTTTTAAACGTTCGTGCGAGCTTGACAGGTGTGCGAACGACTGTACACGATGCACTTAAAGAATGGATCACACGAAATGTGCCCAACACCCGGCGAAGATTAACCGCACAAAGCAAAACCGGTAGCTTAGACCAGTTTACTGGCAAACGCCATGCGAAGATCCCTAGCTGAACTGACAATAATCAAGCCTCGGCCGGCGGTTCAGAGCGGCTTGTCATGTGTGTTACCCGCGGCCGTCAGTGTGAGCTGGCCTTCACCTGACCAGCTTTTCCATGCACTTTGCTGTCGAAGGCCTCGCAGAAATCAATTATGCATGTTCATTTTACTATTAGGTTATTGTGTGATGGTAAACCGGTGACAAGGTTAGACCTTTAATGATGAACTACAACTACATTCAAAGCGCACGGGTGTCTTCCGCCATGCGAGCTTCAATTAAAGCTGCACTGCCAGGAAATCATTTGAACCAAGTCCCGCCTTCACAAACACTTGAAGGGGAAGCAATACAGCATGTGGGATGCATGCAACAATGCGGACGAAATGCGCTGCCAAGTTGTATTGCAAGAAATTAGTTATGTTACGCCGTGAAACTGCGACAGCATATTTGCGCTCCTGCTCTAGCATCACAATTCAAAGTAAGCAAAGTGCCTATTCTCACCATGGAACGACCGTGATGACCAGTGGTCTGTTTATTATTCATTGCAGCTTTCAGAATTGAGTTCTTCAACTGTATATCGTTTGAGGGCGCTAATCATGCTCAAGTCGCAAAGTTTAAAGGTCTTGAAGGCTTTGTTTCAAGATTCAAAAAGGAACTGTGCCAAAGCAAAATTAATGAAAAACAACTGAAACAAGCATTTCTCAACATTATGTAGAGCTTGTGCTTTGAAACTTTCGCAGTTAAGTTAATGATAGAGAAGTTTACAAATCTGGCGCATTTAAAAACAAGCAGACCTGGCCAAGACCACCATCTACAACCCTGCACAATTCAAATCTTCATGTAGTGTGTTATCAGGTGCTAAAGGACTTAAGGGGGGACACTGGTCTTGAAAAAAAAATTTTAATTAATGAAGTCACAGTTACGAAATCTTCAGGGCATATGTATTTTTGTGTGCTGATTCTAAATTATGTCATTTAATTTTATGTAAAACAATTCCTTGAGCACTTATGCACTTTTTATGCTAGTATGTTGCGGAGAGTTTTGAAGAAAATTTGCTGCGGGAAGCTCGCTGAAATGTGTGCCATTGGGTCCTCTTGACACCAAGGAATACAATAAGGGCGAAATTGTCTTCCCGCCTATCATAGAACTTAAGTTATAGAGTTTTGAAGTTGTCGCTTCAGAAATGAGAAGGAAAGTGTGCATTCCTGTTTCTGAAGTGGCAGCTTCAGTACCCTATTACTCAAGTTCTGTGAGAGCCAGGATGATAATTTTGCCCTTATTGTATTCCTTGGTGTCAGGAGAACCCAATGGCATACATTTCAGCGAGTTAGCCGCAGCAAATTTTCTTCAGAACTCTCCGCAAAATACTTGCATAAAAGGTCCATAAGTGCTCAAGGAATTCCTTTACATGAAATTAAATGACATATCTAGAGTCAGCGCACAAAAATACATGCGCCCTGAAAATTTCGTAACTATGACTAAATTAATAAAACTTTCTTTTCAAGACCAGTGTCCCCCCTTAAGGACAGGGAATTTTCTAACGCAAACAACTTACTGCATTTTATTCCCAACACATAATTCCTTTCATTCCACAAATGCATTCTCTTCTTCATTTCTTTTAAAAAACAGCTTGCCGGTGCAGTTATCTTGGATCGCCGACATCACAAGGGCATACCCACCCAGCCTCAAGTGCCGTACGCTGTTCGCTGTGTCGAGGTCCTCGCATGCACACCATGGACGATGTCCACTCTGAACGTTTTTCTTTTTCTTTCTAGTTTAGCGAAATGAGACTTACTTCAATTTTTTCTCTCTTTTCAAAGGCCGTCACCACAGTACGCACGCTTAGCGCGATCCTTGGACGAAATGGGCAAACAGGTAGCTGACGAAGTGCAGCGCGATCCCCGGCAATTGGAAGGCACTGCTCAGAAGAAAAATATAAAAAAAAAGGGAAAGAAAGAAAGAAAGAGAAAGGCACAAACCCCATAGTGACTGCCGGGAGATGCGGAAGAGTAGTTCATCTGCACAGGGAGGGAAAAAAATAAATAAATAAACAAATGAACACAGTGAAACCAGCACTGTGAACAGAACAGAAGAGAGGAGTCCCTCACCGAGGATGCGTTAGGTTGCCAGGGCCTCCCTCCAGGGCCGGGCCTGCAATGAAAGAAAGATGCACATGATAGCAGCGAGGCAGCAAACCTCACCAGGGGCAAAGCCAAAAGTCGGGCAAGTTGAATAACGTCCATGATGGAGCAAGAGCGCGAAAGGAACACGAGGGACCATAGAGTTTCTTACTATTACCTAGAGGGAAAGCTGGCAACCCGTCTATGGCAGTTTGCATGGAGGCCCCTCGAGACCACTTCAGCCACCATGGGCGCTCCGAGCACCATGGGCCGGTGAGCTACCGACTGCAGAACCACAACTTCTGGCCAAAAAAATAATGCAAAAGTAAACGCTGTTCGATAACCAAGAATGCCCTAACACTCAATATCCGGTCTAATGATTGCAACAAATGAGCAGAAAAATCTTTCAAGTGAAAAGTTTGCCCAAAACGAGAGATGGCTAGCTCTCCTATTGGCCAAGTATTGAACACTACAAAAACTAATATTTTGTGCTTAACAGGCACACTTTTAAAAGGAAATATGTTTTAAAAAATTGTTGCTTAAACACCTTAAGAGGCTTTTTAATGGCATTTCACAAAAGTGAAACCTTTTATTGGCATCGTGTGTCGTTGCGGTTTCGCTACTATGGGTTTTGCACACTGCGTTCACGCCAAAGTCGTCTGCGCACACACGAACAGCGTTTTCGGAATGAAACATCTCAGTAGTGCCCCTCCGTGTTCCCGATAAACTACGACTGTCTCGCAACAGGTAGCTCACCGCCCCATGATGCTTTGGGCGTCCATGGTGGCTGAAGTGCAGCGCCGCCAGCTTTCCCTCTAGGTAACAGTAAGGAATTCTATGCAAGGGACGGTAAGGAAACGACGCAGACAAGCACTATCTGTGTCGTTTCCTTTCCGTCCCTCGTTTTTCTTTTGCACTATTGTAACATCATGAACTCACCAGGGGCATCTAATGACATGGCCTAGGCCCATGTCATGCCCATGTCAAAAAGAAATCACCCTCTCTACTCGTGTAAGGTGGCTGCCGTGGGAAGAACCCCCCAAAAAATGACTTTGCGAAATTGATAAGGACTAGTAATGAGTACGGATGACTCAACAGAATTGCAGATGAATGAGCATTACTCATCAGTTTTTGAAAATGACTGAATAGCTTAGTAAAGAGCAAAGCAAAGTTGCTGGGCACTTGCTCAAAAGAGAAGTTTGATTCCCGTATATTATTAGCCCAAATGTTTATGGTTTATAGGGGTTGAATGTCCCAAAGTGACTCACAGGCTATGAGGGCTGCCGTTAGTCAAGGGCTCCGGATAATTTCGACCACCTGGGGTTCCTTAACGTGCACTGACACATCGCACAGTACACGGGCCTCTAGAATTTCGCCTCCAACGACATTTGACAGCCGCGGCCGGGATTGAACCCGCGTCTTTCGGGCCAGCAGCCGAGCGCCGTAACCACTGAGCCACCGCGGCGGCTAGTTAGGTCGAATGTGGATTAGGCGCGGTAGCTAGCACTGTGTGACCAGTGTTTCTGCATTGCTCATCTTGGTTTGGCATTGTTCCTGGTGGTTAGGCTCTCTTATTCATGTCATCACTATGTGAGTAAAGAGGTATACCAAGTTCGTTGCGTGTGTCTGCAGGGCATGCATGAAGAACAGTAGACACATGACACAATGTTTATTAGTCGTTATACACATGCAAATCAGTCACGGTTACACTTAAGAGGTTAGAAAGACTGTCTTGCGACCAGTAAAGTAGTTAGGCACACTTGAAATGTTATAAATCGCAGCTTCTGTCTGAAACATTATATACATGCAACCTTTCCACTGCACAGTAACCGTATTCTCAGGTGTAACCAGATGCAGATTACACACACACACGCACGCACGCACACATGCACACATGCCTGGGTATATTGCCCACAGCACTGTGGGCAGGTTGAGGGCACGATGGGTAGGCGGCCCAAGGAAAGCTTTCCTTTGTAGCCGTGCGACTATGGATGTCAGTGAGTAATTACTCTCTTATTACAAACCTACTCCACCTTGGGTGTTTCCCCTAAACATTTGGTCAACACTGTTCCCACTTCGAGTTATTTATCAATTTGCTCTTGCCCTACCGTGAGCTTGCCGTCCCAGTTCGCTCAATTGGTAGAGCGACTGCTCCGGTGAAGCGGTGGTCCCGGGGGTTCGTACCCCGGACCAGGACGAATTTTTCTTTAAATGCGAAGTTTCTGAGAAAGCTGTATAGCTTTCCTCTGTAGCCGTACGGCTGTGCTCGGGTGGATGCCAATGGGTAATTACCGTATTTACTCGCATAATAGGCGCACTTTTTTTCCAGAAAATCCGGCTCAAAGTTCGGGGTGCGCCTATTACGCGGGGTAAAATTTCCGGAAATTTTTCGACTCGCAAAATTGAACACACCGCGTAAACGCACTCGTGTACGGGCCGCACCCCGTTTTCGCGAAGAAAATGTTAAAAAAAAAAGATCCATGTAAGGGCCGCACCGAAACTTTCCACGACACACGCGGGAATAGCCATTGGAATGCACGCGCCGAGGCCTCCGCGATCGGCTCCGGCTGCGCGCAACAGGCGCTTGATCGCGGAGACCACAGACGTGCACAGGAGCTCCCAGACGCTGCCCACGGAGGGCGCCCAAGGCCAAGCTCATCATCATCATCGTTTTCCTCCGCCCCGAGCTTGCGCTATCTATATCGCCATCAGCATCTCCATGGAGGAAGCATCTCCAGCTCGTTTTTTTTTTGTTGTTGTTGCTGTCAAGTGCCGGGATTTGCGGTAGCGCGATAGTAATTGTGGTTTATGGCTTTGCCGCGGAGCGTTGCTGTTTTAGCTCGACAGCTACACGGCTGGGAGTTTGCTCTCGAACACGGCAAGCGTGCGGCAGGTCGGAAAATACGACGTGGCCGAGAAGTGCGGCAGTTGCGACTGCGGCGTCCCTAAATTTTCGTACGCGACTCCAAGCGCCGAGGTTTTCGTGGGCCTAAGTCGGGAACGTTTTGCGGCTGGAGATGAAGCTTTCCAAACAGACGTTTAAAGTGAGCATCCCTGAAAACTGTGTGCGGCTGTTCTACGCGATGTCGTTGTACGTGCTGTGGGTCCGCAGCAGCTGCGACGGCAGCAGCACTAGTAGGGACTAGTAGTCAGTTCAGCAAAAACTTTGTTAAAATAAAGATTGGGAAGCGGGGGGTGGCGAGGCGTCGTCTTGCAATCGTGTAAATACAGTATTGATCACAGTGCCAAGTTCGGGGTGCGCCTATTATGCGCGGAAATAAAAAAAATCTGATTTTTCGCGCCCTAACTAGGGGTGCGCCTATTATGCGAGTGCGCCTATTACGCGAGTAAATACGGTACTCCCTTATTAGAGGCAGTACTCACATGGACATTGGGGACATGTTGGGTCCTCCGGGACCCATGGTGCTGTTGGGTGGCGGCCTCATCCCTCCGTAGTTCTGTGGGGGAGAGAGAGAAGACAGTGGCTCACAACACCCAGTGACCCCAGACTACGCTCCAGTTGCATGACATGCAGCGTCTTTCATTTTACCAAAACAGCCTTACGAAGACACTTCGATGCCAGTCTTGATGTTTGTGTGGCTCTCGTCGCCATCCTGATATGATATAATATGATTTATTTCCGTCAAAGCGGTAGGGGCTTGAACAAAAGTGAAAAATAGTTCACTTGACGAGGTTCAAGCCCCTCTTTACAAGGCATACAACGGTTGCGCAATGTATTTACATATGTAGTGATTAATTTTCCGGACACACTTTACACACACAAAAAAAATAATAATAAATGTGCAAAGCCACTGCACGAACTGAAGCAAAATAACAAAATAAGAATATTGCATTTTCATGTCGGAAGATAGCATAAGCACAATACATATACATACATCATCATTATACAATTCTTAGTGAAGGTACCATCTCTATTATGACGGGAAAAAAAAGACTTCAACATTGACATGCTAACATTTTCTAAATTTATGTTATGACTGTGCAGATAGTTAAGTAACGATGGAAGGGAATACTCTAACATTTGACGGCTAAAATTTGTACGCAAAAAAGGAACCTTCCAAATTTCTGCAGACCGAGACGTCAACCTGCCTTCTCTTAATTTTAAGTTTGCTATGGATGGAATAAGAGCCTCCTCGCTATGAAGATCTTGCTTATATCTTCTGGCCAAGGTGAAATAATAAAGGCTATGTATGGAAAGTATTTGGAATTTCGTGAAAAGGCTTCTGGTGTGTGTATTTGCCTCCACACCTGCAATTAGTCGAACGGCTTTCTTCTGTAGAATTTGAATTTGATTTAAGTTTGTAAATGTAGTGTTACCCCAAACAAGAAAACAGTAGTTCACATTAGACATAAATAACGCATTAAACAAATGAAGTTTAACAGCAGGAGGTAAGAAATTTTTGAATTTAGCTAGTATACCCACGGTCCTTGAAATTCGAGAAACGACGTTATTTACATGCACATCCCAGAGCATATGTTTATGAAAATATACACCAAGATGCAGCTATACACCTTCTATGCAGTGTGCATTTATTTCACAATCAACAAGGAAGCACGTGAAACAAACAGCAGGTACAGTCGGGGACAAATGTCTCCGGACCACGTGTTCCTCAAACGAAGCCGATCGCTCTGCTATTAGTCGGCGGCTGCAGACCACACTTGTGGAGGTAAAAGTTAAATTTTTGCTCTTTCATCTCCACAAGTGCGGTCTCCAGCCGCTGTCTGATAGTAGAGCTATAAGCTTCGTTTGAGGAACACGTGGTCCGGAGACTTTTGTCCCCGACTGTACAGTGAACTGGTGCAGATATGCCATCTGTTTTATCACAATCACGAGCCAAAAGGAGCAGTGGGTGACTTCAGAGCACTTGAAAAATTCGGATATTTCAAACAACAAGACCGCAGTGTGAACTGAATAACAAACGCAACTCACAAACAGGCCCATATTTAAGAAGGAAAGAAGCTTTAAAGTCGTGAAAATCTCGGGGGAAGAAGAAAATTGAATTTTAGAAGACATCAGATTTGGTAAGGTGTTTTTAACCACATGTCGAAAAATCACTCGGCTAAAAGTATTTGGAGAATGCCATCATTCTTTTTTGTGACACTTAAGAGCGACTGCAAGTAAAAGATGATGCATCTTTTGTTGCTACACCAGGCTTCCTGCAAGTTTGGTGTAGCAATGAAGCATATAAAAATTTACACAAATTTACTTAGGATATTTTGAGTCGAATTTTGTATTTAAGCATTCAGTGGACTTCCCACTAAGCGTGCAATAATTCATGCTCTACAGCAAAAGTATATGAAACTTCACCTCCGATTCCCGCATCTCCCCTTAAAGGTGCACTGAAGAGGAATCTGAACTCGTCGTTTTGCCGCGGGAACTGAATATACACGTTCCGAGCATTCTTAGAAACTTCGATTTATTGCCCTGTGTGGCCGATTCCCCTAATTAAATCGATTTAACGCGCGGCTCCCGCCTTTTTTTTTTTTTAATTCTCCCGCGTACGGTGGGCGGAGTCGACCAACGCGGGGAATGCCTTTCAGCCAGTCCCGTGGCGGCTTGCCGCTCTGCCATCGGCGGAGTAATACGTAGTAGTCCGTAGAAGCAAATAGTCCGCGCGTATTTTTATTTCTGCGGGCTTATTTTGCGGTTATATTATCTGCAAATGAAACTATTTATTCGCGGAAACCTACAAAACAAAATGAAGCGAAAGCAAAGCCTCCACGGAGCTGGCTGAAAGGCACTCCCCGCGTTGGTCGACTCCGCCCACCGTACGAGGCAGAATTAAAAAAAACAAGCGGGAGCCGGGCATTAATTCGATTTAATTAGGGAAATCGGCCACACAGGGCAATAAGTCGCAGTTTCTAAGCATGCTCGGAACGTGTAGACCGAGTTCCTGCGGCAAAAAGACGAGTTCAGATTCCTCTTCAGTGCACCTTTAAGCCTAAGGCCTATCTATGAGCTTAACGCCCACACAAAAGCCAGCTTTCCCCACCCAGTCCCAGCTCGAGACAAATCCAGCGGAGGCAACAACCCTAGTGAGACATCAGCCATGGCTCAATGCCCAACTAGGAGAACAGAGCAGGCACTCACGCCAGGGTTCATGGGCCCCAGGGGTTGGCCCCGGGGAGGGTTCATCCGCGGGTTCATCGGGTTCATCGAAGGAGGCCCTGCAAGGCAGAGGCAGCAGAGAAGAAGTCAAGCACACCACCAAGCCACACACAGTTCACCGTGTACACAACTGCTCAGCCTCATGTGCGCATGTGTGAGTGTATTGAGGAAGAAAACGGCCTTAAAAACAGTTTTTATTAATGAAGTCACAATTAAGAAAAAATCTTCAATTATGCAATTTAATTTTATGTAAATCAGGTCCTTCTACACTGATGTAATATTTCGGGTCACTTTTTTGCAGAGAGCTTTGAAAAAAATTTTGGTCTAGATAACTCGCTATAATGTGTGCCATTGGTTTCTTGTCATCGAGGGATTATTGCCCTGCCTATCAAGGTTATATAGGCACTTCAGAAACTGGTTGACAAACATTCCTTCTCATTTCAAAAGTGGAAACTTTGAAGACCTATACTCTAAGTTCAATAACAGGAACGGTGAGAATTTTTCCCATATGCATGGGTTGATATCAAGAGAAACGAATCGCATGCATTTTATCAAGTTCCACAGCAAAATTTCTTAAAAGCAGTCGGCAAAAAGTTATTTAACATATTACATGAGTGCACAAGGTCTTGTTTTACATGAAACTGAATTACATACTTGGAATCAGCATCAAACATACAGGTTCCCTGAAGATTTCATAACTCTGGGTTCATAAAAAACAAATTTATTTTACAAGACCCTCTTCCCTCCCTAAAACTAATCAGCCTCAACCTCCCATAACATACGCCCACGAATGGCTGCCATCCATGGCCACAGTACGTTCGCTACGGTACAAAACCTCCTCTCCCAGTGTGTACTAAGCCATCAAATATAAAAAAGGAGACACTGAAGACTAAGCCGGCAACAACAACAGCTGGCTTGAGGGGAGACAAGGGTCTTAAAACCAACTTGTTTATTTATGGCTAGAATCTCGTGAAATTTTGCACACAGGTGCATTTTTCTCTTTCAACTCCAAATATTTTATCATATTTTAGCTGGTGGTCTTAAATCTAACAAAGTCTAGAGTGTAATTAGGTAATTTCTTAGGCAGCTTTAATAAACTTTCTCATTGCATTTTGTTGCATCTATTTACATGAATTGATAGCCAGAGAGTTCCCATATCCGATGACATTCATTTTTCTCTACAGGCCCGTCATCCTGATATAGTACGTCGAGAGTAAAAAGTCGCAGTATTTGACACTGCAACTCGTTAAGCTAATTGTAAATTGCTATTCACACGTGGCCTAAACAAAAAGAAAGTAAGAATGTCATCGGGTAAGGGAACTCTCTGGCTATCAATTCATGTAATTAAAAGCAACAAAATGCAATGAGAAAGTTCACTAAGGATGCGTAAGAAATTACCTAATTACACTCCAGAATTTAGAACAACTTTTGATCTAAGACCACCAGCTCAATTACGATTACATTTTTGGAATCAGAAGAGAAAAACGCATCTGTGTTTCCTGAGACTATAGCTGTAAATAAAAAGGTCAGTTTTAAAACCCTTGCCTACCCCCCTAATTAAGAACCGCATTATGATCACCTACGAAACTACACATACAAGCGGCGTTCCACTCCCTGCAAATTTATCCCCGCAACACTGTCGGAGTCCAGGGCTCAATGTGCTGTGATCCCCAACACTTCTTTCACCAAATGTTGCTTGATCCACGAGGAACACCTTCACTTTCAGCATGCACATCTTGCTTTACTGGGACAATAGGGGACACCATGCTTATTATTTTGTATTTTTACATGGCGCCCAAAACCATGTCAGGCCGTCTTCATCTGCTTTTTTTAGCTCTGGGCTCCAGGATTTTTCGATAATCCAAACAAATAAATTTCCAATTCCGAAAATGAAGTGACCTGCATAATGACAAACTGCCACCGCTCAACGCGCGTCATTAGTGTACAGACATTCCGCAGCGTTTACTTATTCTCCCACTACATTCGAAGCCGTCCAACTTGGTCACTTCATGTCACACCGAAGTCGGTGCATAAAAATAGCCCGTAAATTTGAAAGCAAACTAGTCCCACACACCGACGACTGTGCATAAAAATAGCCCATTAATTCGAGGGTGAACTAGTCCCGCCAAATGCGAACGCGAAACTATGCGCCTGGGCCCCCACACACACGACGTTCGGAGCAACGCACCCTTCAAGGCTGTGTACAGTCTCTTCGGAGGAGACGTGGAGAGCTTTCAGTTTCAAAAGACTAACATCCTACGCAACGTCGATGCTGCACTGCCACCAAAATAAGAAACCACCAAAAAGCACGAATCGAAGTAGAGCCACTGATCGGCTTAGCGGTCTGTGACCCCCAGTTGCCTCAACGGTGAACGGAAGTGGGAAACTGACACGTAAGTCACACTTGCTAGTGTCAACACCAGCACTGCCGATCCACTCCTTGGTCGAAAACCAGAGCCCGCCACATGCCATTCGTGACCACACTGTGCACTTACGAGCTCACTGAACGCCACTTGCACCTTCAACATTAAAGGTGCACTGAAGAGGAATCTGAACTCGTCTTTTTGCCTCAGGAACTCCATCTACACGTTCCTAGCATTCTTAGAAACTGCGACTTATTGCACTGTGTGGCCGATTTCCCTAATTAAATCGGATTAACGTCCGGCTCCCGCCTTTTTTTTTTCGAATTCTCCCTCGTACGGTGGGCGGAGTCGACCAACGCGGGGAGTGCCTTTCAGCCAGCTCCGCGGAGGCTTTGCTTTCGCTTCATTTTGTTTTTTAGGCTTCCGTGAATAAATAGTTTCATTTGCAGATAATATAACCGCAAAATAAGCCCGCAGACATAAAAATACGCGCGGACTATTTGCTTCTACGGACTACTACGTATTACTCCGCCGATGGCACAGCGGCAAGCCGCCACGGGACTGGGTGAAAGGCACTCCCCGCGTCGGTCGACTCCGCCCACCGTACGAGGGAGAATTAAAAAAAAAAAAAAAGGCGGGAGCCGGACGTTAATTCGATTTAATTAGGGAAATCGGCCACACAGGGCAACAAATCGAAGTTTCGAAGAATGCTCGGAACGTGTAGATGGAGCTCCCGCGGCAAAAAGACAAGTTCAGATTCCTCTTCAGTGCACCTTTAATAAGTGGCATTACCTACAGGGGTGACTAAGAGTACGGCATGTGGCTGCATTCCCAGGCTCATGGGTTCGATCATGGCTGCATTTCAATGGCAGCAAAATGGAAGAGCATGCCCAGCATTCTAAGATTTTGGTGCACATTACAGAAGCGCAGGTGCCAAAAATGAACCCAAAGCCCTAAAACTACAGCCACCAAACCCACTAATCAACGACTAACCAATCACCAATGAGTAGCACTGCAAAGAGCAGTTTCTTTTGGCCTAAAGCTGCGCTTCAGCCAGCCAGCAGTGAAACGACACCCTGCGTGGGAACTTTCAGCAGTAATTCAGCCTCTTTCCAACAACTGCTGCATCCGGTAGGCTTTACACAAGGGATAAAGGCCCCACATCGCATAAAAGCCAGTGTCGGTGCGACGGGAAAGTTAAGACCAGTTAAGACAAGAGCCTCCCACAGATGGCGCCAGCCAAACCAGCGGTGCATTGGAAACCACTGACCCTAGGGCCTGAGGGTTGAGAGTCAGACATGCCACCACTGCGTCGCGCAGACACGTTCATACAGCTTGGTTAAAGCGGGGCTTCTATATGTACGTCATGTGGTCTTTCACACATAATGATCACGATTGTGAAAGGGAAAACAATGCCCATGTCAGCCACCGTGGGCAAGAGGAACTGCTGTGTCACACCCTTAAAGGCCAAGCTTGAGTGTCCCCCAATTTGTCCAACGCTTTTTCGCACCTGCTTCATAAGGCACTTTTGTCATGCGGCTATAGTCATAGCCGTCACAGTAATCCAAAGCAGCTTTTCAAACAATCTTCTCCCATGACAGAAAAAAGCTTGTTCAATGCATTCACAGTGCCGAAAGTGAACAGCTCAATACAAGCGCCCCTGTCCTTTCCAATATAATTTTCGAAGGAAGACATACGGAGAGGTTTGGTTTGGTTTATTGGGGTTTAACGTCCCAAAGCGACTCAGGCTATAAGGGACGCCGTAGTGGAGGGCTCCGGAAATTTCGACCACCTGGGGTTCTCTAACGTGCACTGACACCGCACAGCACACGGGCCTCTAGAATTTCGCCTCCATCGAAATTATACCGCCGCGGCCGGGATCGAACCCGCGTCTTTCGGGTTAGCAGCCGAGCACCATAACCACTGAGCCACCGCGGCGGCATAAGGCGCTTTTGTCGAGCAGCTGCAGTCATAGCCATTATGCACCCAAAGCAGATTTTCAAGCAATCTCCTCCCATGACAGAAACAGCTGGTTCAATGCATTCACAGTGCCGACAGTGAACAGTTCAATACAAGCACCCCTATCATTTCCAACAAAATTTTCAAAGGAAGACGTATGGAGAGGGTTTCGTTCTACAGCTAACACATCGCGTGGGTGGAGTGCACGGTGGTGTGATCACAGCACAAGAAATGCCTTCCCCCCCCCTCCCCCCCCCCCCTCCCCCCCCCCCCCCCCTCCCCCCCCCTCCCCCCCCCCCCCCCCCATGAAAATGAAAACGGGTGCTCACCTTGCCACCCTGCGAACTCCCCTCCGTCACCTGCAAGAAGGCAGAGAGGCCAACTGTTGACCGCAACAACCAGACAGGCACAGACAACCGCACACAAGCCAGTGCTACCAAACATCATCTCTTTCACTTAAAGGTTTGATGCTGGGGATAAAATGCAGCTGGCTTATACAGTTACATTGCCACATTCCAACAACAAAGTCCTTTGACTTTCACAAAGCATTTGTCTAAAAATCTGAGCTCCAAAAATTCACAATGAAAGGCCCTAGACATTGACGGCAAAGTCCTCAAACTACCTGAAGACTACCTGGACGAATGAAAGTTGTGTGTGATTGTGGGAGGCAGCATAAATGTTACATTTGAAGTTTTTCAGGCATCAGTTCTTGGGTCCCCGCCAATCTTAATTTGTATCATTGCACTGCAAACAATACCTCACGTCATAATAGATTTGCTGAAGACTAATTTACGGATCAAATAAGTGGTAGTGATATATAAATATTGCAGGAAGATTTACATCGCTTAGATGCAAGGTGCCAACCTTGGGTGCTACTACTGAACACTCATAAATGTTGTCCTGTAACATTTGCGAGGAAAAACCTACCAGTCGTCCATTCGCATTTAACGGCCAGTACGTGTCATGAAAAAAAATAAAAATAAAACTAAAGATCACGTATTCAATCAACACATTAATAGGATAATTGAGAAGGCAAGCAGAATTCTTAACCCAGTAGTTTGAACACTTCTAGGTAAACATCAGCGTAGCCAGAGAGAGAGACAGCATTCACTTTCACTAACAACAGAATTTGGACGAAGCTGTCCTCTGCGTCTTTTCCGACTCCCACCAGAAAGACCGAGTTGTTACCAAGCTGGTCAGGAGCACCGCCCAAGCCAAACCATCCTTTCTCAGTGCCTCAGCCTCAAAAGAAAACTTTTGCCTAAAGGCATTTATTTCACTCCATGTGCACTTATCGCAGCAAATGAAATTTGCACCCCCCCACTACTGCTCGTCGCGTACGACTGTCTTGCATTGTCAACAAAACCTGTCACAGCTATGGCACAGCACGAAGCTGCTGAACCAGGGTTGGAGAGTTCAATCCCAGACACGGTGACCATGTTTTGATAGAAGTAGAGTAAATCTGACGGAATCCCAGATACAAACTAATCTGCAGTCCTCTATTATGGCCTGCCTTACAGACCACAGGTCTTGGGCGGCAAAAATAAATAAATAATCCCTGATTTACTTCCTGAAATCCTTAATCTAAATGCGACATAGGTGCGCTAGCACAGTATGCATCAACTCTCTGCTTAGGTTACTTCCGACGGTTTTATAGACAACGTAAACGGCAGTTGGCAAGACGCAGTTTCTGCCTTTCAATTGGCTGCAGCGGCCGTGAAACCGGTTTGCCCCCATTTCCACTAGGCTACAGCAGGCGTGCACAGCCCACGTCCTTTCCGCAAGGCTTGCAGCTGCTCCGAAACCGGTTTTGCTAACCTTCACCATGGCACCACTAGGCTTCACCAGGACACACACCAGCTTCTTTGCTAGCACTCCACCTAGCGCTCCAACCCCAGCTCGCCGACCCAGCTCGCCAGACCCAGCTCGCCAGACCCAGCTCGCCAGACCCAGCTCGCCAAACCCAGCTCGCCGACCCCCGCTCGCCGACCCAGCTCGCCGACCCAGCTCTCATACCTAGGTCGCCAACCTAGCTCTCCAACCTAGCCTAGTTCGCCAACCTGGCTCTCCAACCTAGTTCTCCACATAGCGCTAACACATGAAAAGGAAAGGGGTGTTCACCTCTCCCCCCTGCCACCTGTGGCAGCTGGTAAGTGGAGCTCCACCCCCAGACAGGACGCCCTTTTCCCTACACAGCAATCTAGTGCCGCGACAATAAAATCAGGCTTAAACCCTACCCCTGCGAGGATAGCTCAGGCCAAGAAATAGCAGTGCATGGGGGTTTAACACCACGGAGTGACATGTGGGTCATAAGGGATGCCGAAGTGAAGGGCTCTGGATTAATTTCCACCGTCTGGGGCTCTTTAAAAGTCCGCTGCATTTTGCCTCCACCAAAATGCGGCCAAGACTGAAACCCCGGCCCTGGGATCAGCAGCCAAGGCGAATGTCACAGCCACTGAGCCACCGCGGCGGGTGCAGTACCGTAAAGTACCAAGCAAGTGCCCCACCTAAAAAATTTGAAGATAACGAAGAAATACCAGAGTATGGGGACTTGTTAGGTCTAGGCGAGAAAATCCAGAACAGGCACACAGTGGAGTGGGTCCTTGCTCGGCCCGACCACTGATTGTTAAATTCAAGATGGCGGCCACCGGAGAGCAGTGGGGTGCTCGGTACCACGTAAACACAGAGAATGCCAGAGGAAGGATTTGAACGGTTTATTAAATGACGTGAAAATACGGCTAATCAAAGCTTCCGTTTATCATTTTGAATGACCCCACTACCACACCCCCAGCTCCCTCCGTAATAAGTGCCGCGGAGATATCGAAGCACACGGGACAGGAAGTGGTTGACAGGCAGCAACGAACTAATCCTTTTGAGCCAGCTGCAAAACGTGTTCAGACAAAGGAAGGCAAGAAACGCAACAGTAAGAAAAACCAGGCACCAGTAAAATGCCCTGACTGCTAGGCACATCACGGATGAAGTCATTCAGTCGAGCAAGATTCTCCTTTTTCGCGAAGGCTGACAGACTGCACTCTTAAGTTGCCTAAATCCTGAAGCAACTGCACAAAAACGAAGTCAACATGCACAAAGGGGCCAAAGGAGAGTTTTGAAAAGCCCATTCGGAAAAGTGCAAAAGCAAGCGTTTCAAAGCACAACGTCAACGTACCTTGCCGCGTCGGGTCTATGCTGTTGGGCATCATGGGCTGACCAGGAACACCACCTGGGGGCTGCAGAGAAAGCCACAAGGTCAGATGCACTGAAGACCAGAGAGAGAAAAAAAAACTCACCGTGCAATGGCATTAAATTGACTCTGAACAGTACTACTTCCCACAAGAACTGCATGACGCAGCACTCCGACACAGAAAAGGCTTCTGTCAACAGGCATCATCATCAGCCTGACTATGACCCCTGCAGGGCAAAGGCCTCTCCCATGTCTCTCCAATTAACCCTGTCCTTCGTCAGTTGCGGCCATCCTATCCCCGCAAACTTCTTAATCTCATCCGCCCACCTAACTTTCTGCTGCCGCCCCCTGCTACGCTTGCCTTCTCTCGGAATCCACGCCGTTACCCTTAAGGACCAGCGGTTATCTTGCCTTCGCATTACATGCACTGCCCAAGCACTTCTTCCTCTTGATTTCAACTAGGATGTCCTTAACCCGCGTTTGTTCCCTCACCCACTCCGCCCGCTTCTTGTCTCTTAACGTTACACCTATCATTTTTCTTTCCATAGCTCGCTGCGTTGTCCTTACCTTAAGCTGAACCATCTTTGTTAGCCTCCACGTTTCCGCCCCATAGACACTCACAAATGGCCCCATACATTCCATAGTTACTGAGAGACTGCGTCCGAGATGAATCTGCATGCTCTTCGCAAGAATTTAAAATGGCAAGTGGCCATCACTTCATTTGTCTCACTCAAAAACACTGCAGGCCAACGATTAGCCCAAGCTGTTACGGGCGGAGACATGGGAGGTTGAGCACAGCTGCCTGAGAAAGTGCGCCACTCACGTTGAAGTCGACCTGCTGGGGCATCCGCACGCCCGGCCTTGGTCCCCCGGGGTAGCGCGGCGACATGAAGGGCTGCGAAAAGATGGCCCTCTAAAAGGACACCTCCAGCACTGGTCATCTCGGAAACAACTTAGACTGGCACAGGAGAGCCAGAACCCTGTTAACCCTTGCCAACCTGTGCCAATCCTCGCCGAACCCCTTCCCTTGATGAACATACGCACACCTACCCAGGGCCAACCGCTTTAGAGTCGGCTCTACAGACTTCTACAGCGAACCCCTTACAGCCACTCACAGGTTAATACAGGTGACTGCACACCTCACACTGGGCACCCCCGCAAGGGCACAAAAATGCTCCCCCGCACAGTGCAATAAAAAAAAATGTCACACACCCATTGTGTGGCACACCAAAATTGTGCACGTTTTTGAAAAGGGCATGTGATGGCTAAAATTTGTTGAGCCAGTGCCGAGGGAGGGTAACAGCACTTTCGCAATTCTAACAAGTGATACGGCTTTACTAAAGGCCGTATCATATATCACAAAGGCCAACCAGAAATGTCTAATTGTAACCAAGTGCCTAACTGCAATAACAAAAACATTAGCTATTCATGATTTATTACCAGCTTATTAGTGGACATCCATGTTTTTCTGATGAACATCAAAACTGATACTGCAATGCCGCCGATGCCATCTGTACACCTCAAAGAGCCTAGTTACGGAGCCTAGTTAGCCTAAGAGCCTAGTTAGCCTAGTTACGGAAAACTAATTACAGATCACTTTCTCTGAAACAGCCTGCATACTCCAAGGGGAATAGCTATTTCAGTGCTGACATCTCCGCCCAAGTCATCCGGATCCGATCCGGATAAAAAAACACTCGGAGGCCCTAAAGCAAGCTACGTGAACCAACAAGCTACGTTGACTGAGATAGCCAAATATGTTCTGTGCACCTTGAAGTCACCTTAGCCGAGATTCTGGCAAATGGACACCACAGTAAATTGAATGCCTGCTTAATCTGTTATAATCTAAGTATCTCTCACGGTCCGACAGAGTGATTCAATGACACTGTACTGCACGCCAATGAATTCTGAGCAGCCAACAGCAAACCACTGTGTGCAAGGCGTGTTCGCAAACTCAATCTTATATGAAAAGTACACGAGACTGAACAGCGCACGTGTACTTGATATAACTTGCTCATACAAAAAAACCAACAAGTATGTGTAACTAAGCACACTGGTGGTGGCTGTGTTTAGCATTACAGTGAGAGCCTATTGTCATACAAGTGGGCCATGAAACCACAATGTGCAGCCAGTGACTGGGCCCACAACACGTAACGACCAAAGCCCCTGTGCCCGAGGCTTCTCTAGCAATGCCTTTAGTCTTCAGGCTAACTGGCGTTGCATGGAGGTCGAGGATCAACCTGGCAACGGGTAATATGTCACTGTTTGCAGCATGCAACTCGGGTAAGACGCCGGCTACTGAGGGTATCCATTAAAAACTCTAGAGACCACAAATCCTCCCTTACACTCTATTGCATTGCAGTTAGTTCTCGAAAGAATTTATCCACTCTGAGGCCTGTTGGACAAACTGCCGCAGTACTCAATCTCTATAGCTGGTTTACGTAGGCTTACCGTCCCAAAGCGACTCAGGCTATGACAGACACTGTAGTGAAGGGCTCCGGAATAATTTCGACCACCCGGGGTTCTTTAACGAGTACTGACATCGCACAGTACACGGGCCTCTAGGATTTTGCTGCATTGAAATTTGGCCGCCACGGCCGGGATCGAACCCGCGTCTTTCGGGACAGCAGCCCTGAGCCACCGCAACGGCTTCAATCTCTATAGAATCAAAAGAGTTCCTTACACCAGTTGCTTGAGCACAGTTGTGGCAGCAAGATACTGGACATACTCGCAACTGTCCTGCCCAACAAAGCAGAGCTAAACACATCATGAGCACCAACCTTAAACAAACTCTATGCAGTCTTTCCGCTCTTCCATGATTTACACCAGAGGTCCTCAAACTGGGTTCCTCGCGAGTGCTTTTTGGGGCTGCCCGAGCACCTAAATCACTGCATGATTCAACTTTTACCCGCTTAATTTTGATGTGACCGTGAATTCAAAATGTTCAGAGGATCCTTCAGAGTTGCCTTTAAGCACCCCCAGCTACAAGGTGCCTCCGTTGATGGGCACTATCTTTAATTCTCGTGGCTGGGAGAAGTGACTAGGCTCCCACAGTGCACTGGCTGAGTCAATATGCCGCAAATTGCAGATGTGCCCTGATCAAGTCTCTAGACCTCAAGACCACAGCGCATATGCCCTGCCAGACAGTGAAATCCAAGGTCTGCTTCGCATGAGGGCTCATTCGAGGTACCTCATTCAGCGAAAAATTGGAAAAATTGGATTACCAATCGCTGCAAAGGAATTGAGGTTCTGTGCTCGAGCTGTACAGCCAGAACCAATGTAGTCCTGTTCAAAAAATGACACCCTGTATGCTTCACTCAGTTCATATGAATTCAGCCAACTACCTTGAGTGAAACCAAGCTGAGACAAAAAAAAAACTGCACATCACCAGACAAAACAGGCAGCCGGTGCACCTCCGATGTGGTCATGGTTCACTCTACTATGTAGACCTCTTACCCTTTGTGGGACAGTGGGACCCATATGTCCCACTTTTTTCATTCCCATGTTTTCAGCTGTCAGCCTAAAACCACTGCATCCATTGCTTTCACATTTCTAACGCCGCCTCGTTGACGTCCAAAGCTTTTTGGCTTTTGTTTTAACAATATTCACCCGGTGGCAGATAAACAGACTACCCATCTCACATGTGCGGCACGTGTTTTACAAAGGATTGTGGTGCACACTCCAACTGGTAAATCATTAGTGGTGTCAAAAGTTTATTTCTTACCCATGATTGATTAAACGTCTTATTTAAGCTTTTTTTTTTCTGTCCTGCCCATACTGGTTCCACAAAAATTTGTGCAACACATAATAAACTTTTCATAATCAGGTGGCACTCGAAGGAAACAAGAAAAGTGACAACCCAGTCCACATGCGAAGTCTGTGGAGTACCTCTCTGCGCAGTTTCTTACCTGCGTTTTCAAAACTAAAAGTAGCCTGCTACAGGCATGCCCATGTATGTTGCCCGAATGTCAACAGGAAGCAGATATAGAACGAAAATTTCTTGAATATTTCGTCACAGAAAGTAGGTTTTTGTATGCTTTCTCATTTGCTACTTCTATGCCTACGCTAAGTTCCCATCAGATAACAAAAATATTTTTTTTTTCTAAAGCAGCTGTCTTTCAGTGCTCAGTGGGACACATATGACCCACTTTTTTTTTCTGAGAACTGTTAAAGGTAGAGAGCTCAAATTTTGTATATTTTATAAGAAACTAATAGGCGTGACATCATCATCATCAGCCTGGCCACACCCACTGCAGAACAAAGGCCTCTCCCATATATTTCCAATTAACCCCGTCGTGTGCCATCTGTGACCATCCTATCCCCACAAACTTCTTAATCTCATCCACCCACCTAACTTTCTGGCGCCCCCTGCTACGTTTGCCTTCTCTTGGAATCCACTCCGTAACCCTTAAGGGCCAGCGGTTATCTTGCCTTCGCATTACATGCCCTGCCCAAGCCCATTTCTTCCTCTTGATTTCGACTAGGATGTCAATGACCCGCGTTTGTTCCCTCACCCCGACAACACCTCACCTCAACGACAAGCAATGCTCTTGCATTTACATACCGTAAGAATTCTTTGGTACTCCCCCCCCCCACCCCCACCCATTTTTTTCTTTCTTTTCTTGAGAGTGCTATGCAGCTTCTGTTTAAAGTTTGTCTTGAGCGAGGGGCACGGGAAGGAGTTCGCCTTGAGCAGATTTTTGTTTCTCTTTGAGTGCGGGAGACCAACTCAGTGTTCTCGCATTGCTCATTGCGTCTAATTTAGTAGCGTGGCTTTTTGGGCTTGTTGGTACATAGTTCTAATATACTGTAGCGCTGCAAAAGACGACGACACAAGAGACAAGAAGAGACTAACACCATGAGCACTAACTTCCAACAAATTTTATTCTCCTGAAGCATCACATTTAGAGATTTGAGCTGTACCAACTACATAAGGAATCATCATGCTCCCTTAATCGGTCATTTACACAGCGACCCGTCTGACCAACACAGACTTCACCACGACATCATGGGCTAGCAACAGGCCCAAATTGCTACCCTTCTAAAGAGTTGCTGGTCGCTCTCGGCCAACCCATAGGCAAAGAAATGTTCACACCCCGTTCGTTTGCTTGCTGCCAGGCAATAAAAGCAGCCAAGGCTTATGGCTGCCTGAAAGCAAAATCACTCCGAAGCACAAAAAGCATGCAAAGCATTCATGCACTACCGCACAGTGCAGTTCATACAGAATCCACAGAGCACCAGGGGTAGTAAAACCGCTAAACAAGCGTCAAGTAGATTGGTGAGTAGATTAGATTGGTCAACAGATTGGTGAGTAGATTAGATTGGTCAGTAGATTGGTCACAGTGGGACTACCCACACATTTCAACACGAACCGGCAAAGTGGCCGGAAATTTCCCCATTGCTGGCCACAATGGGACTGCCAGCACACTCCACGTGAACTGGCAATGTGGCTGGCAGTCTCCCTATAGCTGGACTACCAGCATGAGCCAGTAATATGGCTGGCAATCCACCAGGTGCGAATGTTGCACTTGAGCCTCGAATGAAGCAAAGAATGGGAGGCAGGCTGGAAAAGGTGTAGCACCTGAAACAAACTTGATGCCAGGCAACATGATGCCAGGCTATAACCAGGGCTAGCTCTACACCATTTGATCAAAGCCACTCCCCTGCTGGTCTTATATCACCTGGCCACTGTACTGTTCGCAGTTGTCATCACCTTCTCTTAAAGGCCTGCAATGCCAGGCCCTCATATTAACCAATGGAGATGACTTTTTGTGCCTGAAACACAGCTGTGAGCCTTGAGGTTAAACGGAGTGTCTCAGGCCCAGCCATCCACTTCACCACTACTGTGGCTAGGTCAAGTAAACGCCTCTACACGAAGCTATTCAAGTTGGTGAATGCATCAAGTTGGTGAATTCAATTCAACTGATGAATCAAATTCAAGTTGGTGAATGCAAGTAGGAAGTCTTGCAGACCTTGCATCTTACCCAGCTGCTCACACCTCTGCTGACAAACAGGGCAACGTAAGGCCTTAATGCTCAGCCTGCATGCACGCACAGCATCTTTCGTGGACATCCACAATACACTTCGACGCAAAAACAAGCAAAGCACAGTGGCTCAGCGTGGCATGTGAATCACTTTTGCAATCCTAAAGGACTGCCTAATCCATGGCATTGTGCACGGAAAATTTATAAAAGTTCGTTCAGTGCAACTCGACAAGAAAAAAAAAAGCGTGCCACACATGCAAGCCACAGACCCAGCTTTGGAAAAAGTGGTGTGCCTAGCATGCACAAGCCAACGCGAGTGCACAAACTAAAGGGACACTGACAACAAATTCACCAGATTCTCGCTTTGTTAAAAATAAATCTAAAAATAAATCTTAAGGCTTTTTGGTGAGACAGCAAAAGACATTAATTGCTGAGGGCACGCCTTCACAAGCACCCAGAGGCGGCAATCATCATCATCAGCCTGACTACGCCCACTGCAGGGCAATGGCCTCTCCCATGTCTCTCCAATTAACCCTGTCCTTCGCCAGTTGCGGCCACTGTATCCCCGCAAACTTCTTTATCTCATCTGCCCACCCAATTTTCTGCCGTCCCCTGCTATGCTTGCCTTCTCTTGGAATACACTCAGTTACCCTTAAGGACCAACGGTTATCTTGCCTTCGCATTACATGCCCTGCACAAGCCCACTTCTACCTCTAGTTTTCGACTAGGATGTCGTTAACCCGCGTTTGTTCCCTCACCCACTCTGCCCTCTTCCGATCTCCTAACGTTACACCTATAATTTTTCTTTCCATAGCTCGCTGTGTTGCCTCTACCTTATTTTCTGACCTTTTTCTAACTAACCAAAGCTACTTGCGAAGTGCATCCTTTGTCATCACAGTGTATGACAATCTAGTCATTCAGGTAAACGTCAATCTGCCGTCAGTGTCCTTTTGCGAAGTGCACAAATTAACTCGAGTGCACGGCTGCAGCCCTCAAGTGAGAAGCCGCCCTTCTTGTAACCAATGCACAATTTCGCATGCCACATTTCTTCCACAAGGCCCAAGGAAACCCTCCTTCCCCCCCATCAGTGCTAAAGCCCCATGCAGCTATCAGACCCTGTCCCCAAGCAAGTACAGTCTGAAACTGAGCTGCACGGTCCGGGACCATTTTCGGGTGGGGGGGAAGGCACAGCGGTGCAAACACATAGGGGCACAACACATCATTGTATCCCTAGCAGCACGGATAATTGGCCCAATACTGGAAACAGCTGGCTCCACACTGGTCCTTTATGGGACCGGCATTTATTTTATTTATTTATACATACTGCAGCACATTTATATGCGCTATGGCAGGAGCGGGAAAAACACAAAACACAAAATGCGCAACAAGGTAACAAAATACAGCAAAAAGTACAAAGTGAGCACTACAATAAATTCCAAATCACAAAAGAAATATCAAACAAGAAAGGAACTGTTAACGAAAGGCTAGGAATATTCAGCTGTTATGCGTCTTCGATAGCAGTTACAAAACTTTGAACTGGACATGAACGAATGGACCCGGGTACAGAGTTCCAGGCTTCTATTGAACGGGGAAAAAAAAAACTGAATTTGAACAAACTAGTACGCTCAAAATAGGGTATCAAATTTAGCTAGTGATGACATCCTGTAGATGATAAATTTGCGAAGTTAATGTAGTGGTTATCTGAGAGCCTTACCGCGGAATTGATGATACATTGCAAGAATTCTAGCGATATTTCAGTGTGGCGACGGGCAGAGAGCGTGGTTACATTCAACTGAAAGAAGTGTAGAAGCGGGTGAGAAATCGCGATTTGCCAATGCATTTCCTATATTGGGCCTATTAGCTGTGCCAATGGGGATATATGTCTAACACAGGGGCGCACGTCACCTCACACAAGGAAACAAGGCAAAAAACACAAAGAAGAAGAACGCGTGGGGGTGGAGAGGGGATGCAAAGTGAAAGAGAGAGAGAGAGGGGTGTTGTTCCTCACCTGGTTCTGCATCATCTGACTGTGAGGGGGAGGGGGCTGAGGGTGAGGGGACGGTTGATTGGCGGGCTGCTGTGGTGGCGAGGGCCTCATGTGCGAATTCTGCTGGAGGGGGGGGGATATACAACGGGACACACACACACCACAGTGGCAGCAGGGCAGGGAAAATCGGAGCAGCATGGGGAAAATTGGAGCAGCATGGGGAAAATCGGAGCAGCATGGGGGAAATCGGAAGCAGCACGGGGAAAATCGGAAGCAGCACGGGGAAAATCGGAGCAGCACGGGGAAAATCGGAGCAGCATGGGGAAATCGGAGCAGCACGGGGAAAGCGAGGCACGGGAAAAGCGGCAAGGGGGGGGGGATGTGCAAAAAGGAATGAGAAAAGGTCGAGGCACGGAGGTCAGTAAGCAGCACCCAAATCAGTAACGCAACGGAAAAGCAGAGAAGGTGGCACAAAGAGCGACGACGAGGATTCGAGCAGGGACAGAGAGAGGGCGTAGGGAAGGACGTGAGAGGAGGGATGGGTTAGGTGGAGAGACAGGTTTCCGAAGCAGCCCAGCAAAGGGGAGCAAGCAAAGGAGGGACGCATGCAAGCCACGTTTTGCCCCGAAACGGAGCAGCACGGGGGTTTAAAGGGGGAGCCACAGAAGATTCAGAGCCAGAGTGAGCCAGGGTCGTAGTAAAGAGTCGCACGGGGGGGGGAAGAAAGGGAGGTGCCCGTCCCCGTTATGTTGCACGTGTGAGACAGGAAAGAGCGGGAGGGGGGAGAGAGAGGAGGAAAAAAAAGAAAACCAAAATGAGAAAGAAGCAACAAAAGAACAACCGGGAATGAGAAAGAGAGAGAGAGAGAAAGAGAAAGAAGGGGTGCCTCAGACTGTGCCCCCCAGAGAGCAGCTACGGCACACAACCACAAGCCACAGGAGACGGACACACCGGCACGGCAGCTCTGGCATGCGTGCGGACCATCGTGGCACATCGTTGAGCACGTTTGGTGCCTTCTCCCCCAGACCAGCCTCACACACACACACGCAAAGCCAGTGGCGGCTCCAAATACGCTTCGCACGATGCTCACACCTGAGACATGGCACTACTGCCAACTGACCAAATAAAGGCCCTTTTTTTTACGCTGCAGTGGGTGGCTCTGGTTCAATTACAACACCTTGCAGCAGTGCAACCACATTTTTCACCATGCAATGAAATCCAGATACACAGGTACTCTCTCGCGTGAACTCCACTGAAATGCAGCCACTGCAGGAAGAGATGAAGCCCACAAACTCATGCTCGGCTGCGCAAGTGCATTTTCACTCGAAACCCGAATTTGCGGCTTCGTATTATGCATCGGAACAAAACAAACACACGAGGCACAAAAATTACACCCCCCACCCCAGTGACTGTCGACTCGAATTACTGGAGCACTGCCTGGAGGCCTCGCGAGGCAGGCTTTTACAAGCAGCAATAGCCTGTCACCTCAAGTACGCTGTTTCCATCTGAGGTTCTCCACTAAAAGAACTGGTGCATACAAGTATTAATGACTAAAGACAAGATCTGCACTTCTCGACTCTCCTAAAGGGCTTGTCAAGACAGTGAAAGTGGTTTTAAGCCACGAGACGCTGTTAGGCACACCACCCAAAGATGTTTTGCCCTCTTTCAACGAGTAGACTGAACTGCACCAACTTGTTTCACTCGCCGGAAGCATACAAGGACTGACAACAAAGCTGGCCATAGAAATGTGACAGCAGCAGGAACTGGGCAACTTAAAATGAGATTTCTTCCTTGTGCTGTGAACCCTGGTAAACTACCGACCCAGGTGAGCTGTGATGGCTTGGCCATACCGTAAAAGTAGGACAGCACACGAAACAGGTGCGTGTCATCAACCTAAAAGAGCACAGGCTAGGCTACTGTTTTGACCATATCATATTACTATATAACTCCACTGATCAATAACCCAGCCAATGATCAATGACCTATTGAGGGAGGTACTGAAGCTGCCACACACATCAACAGCTCAGGTCTGCTATGAACCAGCAGACACATGCAAAAGAAAGCATCAAAAAAGTTTGGAAAATTGTGCATGAGAACCACGGACTAACCACAGGGAAAGTGAATGAGGACTTTCAAGGAAGCTGTTCAATAAAGGTCAAACTGAAGGTCAAAGGGAGAAGAAGACTGAAAAGGGATTAAGAAGAACTCGCCCGTGACCACCAGCAGAGAACTACGGCAATCTGCCAAGAGCTACTCTAGAGTCAAGGCGACAGACTGTGTCATGCAACTAAGCATACCAGTGCACTATAAATGAAGCACTGCAGTGCAGGTTGGAAGGCTGCCCTCTCTCTGCACTTAGTTTTCCATTAATGAATACACCTGCCTCGTACCCTCGGCACTCCCGGACATGTTCACACAGTTTCCACCGAATGGGTGAACAACCATCCAAGTTGTCTGGAAATTCTGCCGCACCTAACTGCGCCTCATTTTTGCCACAGATGGTTCAGCCCAGCATGGAGCACCAGACTTGCACACCGTCTGTTCCAATAAAGTTTCGCAAAGAGCTCGAAACTTGCTTCAGAGAAGCAGTGGCTCTTAAGGCCACCACGGAGATCAACAACAACGAGGATAGGTGCAGAGAAGTGCATGTGACTAGCTCTCGTTAACGAGCCTCACGAGGAAACCTAGTATGCTGCCATAAAAACCTGCCTCTGTCGATGCTTGCAACCTATTTTCAGCCAAACGACAGAAAGGGTCTCGGAGAGAGACTTCAAGCAGGGCTTTGTCTGGCCAAAATCCTCCTTCTCTCGGTGACAATAGCCCAGCCAAGTAAGAGCCTGACATTATTTAGGCCTCCACACTTTATGCCTCTGCAAGCCCCGACTGACAGTGGTGAAAGTACTCACGGGGAAAAATCCGCCGGGAGGCATTGGCCCACCTGGCATGCCCTCATTGGGAGGCATCTGACCCAGCGGGCTTGGTGCCGAGGGATTCTGAAAGAGGCAAGAGCAGGCTCCCATGAGTGCCGCTGCGAGACATCCCTTTACAGCTCGCTCAAATGCACAGTGCCCCGACAACAAAATTAAGGCGAAAGCCTTTAATGGCTCATACTCGCAGCCATGGCAGTAGTGGTTAATGACTAGTTAGTCACCAACTGATCAGTCATGACTGACTAGTCATTAACCAGTCATGAACCATGACTAACTAGTCAGGATTGGTTAACAACTAACAAGTCATGACTAACATTACCCATTACTAACTAGTCATGATTGGTTAATGACTAAGTCATGACTAACATACCTATTACTAACTAGTCATGACTGGTTAATGACTAACTAGTCATGATTGGTTAATGACTAACTAGTCATGACTAGTTAGTCATGACTAACATGACTAGCTAGTCATTATTGGTTAATGACTGACTAGTCACGACTAACTATGATTGGTTAATGACTGACTACTTAGTCTAGTCAATCCAGGTCACAGTAGCAGCCAAATTTGTGTGGAAAGGCTTTCGCCTTGCGCACTTTAGATCGTCGAAGTGCCCCCTGAACTTTTTGGCTTGAAATTCAAGCGCAGATTCCCATCTGAAGGGCATAACCTACACAGTAGAGGCTGCTCAATACTATTCCAATGGGTAACCTTGGCTTGTAGGTGTGTTAAGCAACAAGGTGGAGGACAACCTCGCGATGAAACCCTGTCTGCAAAACCATCAAGAGAAATCCCTCAAGACGTCAGGGGATGCTTCGAAGAAACAGCACTCAGCCATTTCAGTTCCCTGTGGTGTCCATCCAGCCAACAGTGTGTTACTAAGGGACTAAAGAGAGTTTGAGCCACTTTACTGTTACACCGCATTTACACAGGTTGGGCTTGTACCTCAGCGCGGACGCGTAAGACGGGCCTGGCATCGTCTTCACTGCGTTCTCTATTTTGTCTGTGTGGTGATGCACAATATAACCTTATGTGCTGCCCATTTCAGCGCGAGAAGGCGTGTTCTACTCGCTTCCTTCGCGAGAGCAAGAGCACCACATCTAATTTCAAGTCCCTGTTTGCCCACTCAGATGCCACTTATAAAGAAAGAAAGCTTCCCAGCTTATAAAATTTCTTTGAGACTGTGACCTGCACTCGAGATGCTGACAGCTATAGTTGATGACTATTTTGGGATTGTGCACATGTTGATGTCTCAGGTCTGTGCCGAAAAGTGCCAACTTAAACGTCTAAGTGTTGCTATGGTAGTGCAATTGCTGGCAGAACATTTGCAAGGTGAATTCCACCAGCAACTAATAATAACGTCAGCCTCTCATCTGAAATCGCATCAGGCTCTATATCTATATTCTTTGATTCATCTTCAGAGCCACAGAGGCTGCAGCCAGCACAAGCAATTGCGGCACGCAGTTATAATCAAAAGTGCATTCACATCATCCGCAACCATCAGTCGCAAATTCGCCATTCCACCACAGTAGCATAAACTGCTTTTTACAGCGACGGCTGTTTGCCAGCTCTATGGTGTCGGTGTAATACGAAGGAGTGTGAGGAAGAAGCAGTCACATGACTAGGACGTCACCTTTAAGCAGGGGTATTACAAAATATTTGGCTTTAAATTCAAGAATTATGAGAGTTCAGGGATATAACGGGACCAGCAATCGAGGATAACAGACCTTTTTTTTTTTTGCGGTAAAACATATTAGGAAACCTTGGCTCTTGCTTAGCCATCCTTTTTTCTGGGCTCTTGGCCAAAACTGCCAGCCCTGAGAAGTGCTATAATGTCCTTCTTAATCTTGGCACCCTCAAAGAACTGTCCAGCAACTCCCAGAGAAATTTGAGCATTTGTTTTAAGTAGCTTTTTTTTTAATGTGAAAGCATTTCTTATCTCATGAGTGACAAGTACAGGACCTGTCGGCAGAGGGTGTCATCAGAGCGTGGACTGTCGAGCACCCATTATAGGAGTGATTAATAGAGTAGTTGATTGAACAACTATGCAATTATAATGCAAAAATTAATAATGACGATGATGAATTTTTATGGTGCAAGGGCATCTGCGGCCAAAGAGTGCCATACATGGCACAAGGTTTTTTTTCTATTCAAGGTGGAGTTAGAGACCCCCAAGTCACTAAAGTGATTAATCAAACGGAGCTTCAGTTGGATTAGTCAATTCCCAAATTAATCTTTGATGAATTAATCACTGAATTACATAACAATTAATTGTAATTAAGTCAACAAGAGATTCATTGAGGAAGGAATCAGCTGACAAATTATTTAACGGTCAAGTGCTTTCCTGTATCCATCTTTCCTATATCATCATCATCATCCTGACTATGACCACTGCAGGGCAGAGGCCTCTCCCATGTCTCTCCCATTAACCTTGTCCTTCGCCAGTTGCGGCCACCCTATCCCGCAAAACTTCCTAACCTCATCCGCCCACCTAACTATCTGCCGCCCCCTGCTACGCTTGCTTTCTCTTGGAATCCACTCTGTTACCCGCAAAACTTCCTAACCTCATCCGCCCACCTAACTATCTGCTGCCCCCTGCTACGCTTGCTTTCTCTTGGAATCCACTCTGTTACCTTTAAGGACCAGCGGTTATCTTGCCTTCGCATTGCATGCCCTGCCCAAGCCCACTTCTTACTCTTGATTTCCACTAGGATGTCATTAACCCGCGTTTGTTCCCTCACCCACACTGACCCCTTCCGGTCTCTTACCGTTACACTTATCCTTTTTCTTTGCATAGCTCGTCGTACTGTACTTAAGCCTAACCTTCTTCGGTAACCTCCACATTTCTGACTCGTAGGTCCCTATACGTGCAGTTATAAAATAGGTGGAAAAAAAAAAACTTTCTGCAATGCCGTAAGGGAAGAAAGCAAAATGCCTCTCGCACAGTTCTCAGCCTCAGCCAACCATTGTTCTGACACTGTCAGACAGCCCAGAAATCCACTGGTGGCAAAGAATAACAATGAGCTTAACAGCAGCTGTGGGGGCTACCGCCAGCAATTTGGTGAACACGGCTTCGCGCAACTTCACGCCAGAGAGTGGTCACTGCAAGAATGAGCCAACAAGGAAGAAGGTGGGTGATGCAAGTACTCACGTGTGCAATGCCGTTGACGGCATAACCAGAGTTGACAAAGCCCTGCAAACAGACAGAGAAGGGCGGCATGAGCAATGCCAGAGCAGACAGGCCACACATGCTTTCCAAATGCAGCGAGGGAAGAGGCCACCCAGACAGCTCAAAGGGCACATGGAGGGCATGAACACCACGAAAGACTGCTAGGCTTATTATAAGATGATCGAATTGAGTTGAGATGCTGTTAATATACAGGTGGCGTTAGCCTCGCAATTTCTGCCGGCAATTGTTCCATCGTAAGATGATCTCCAGAGATAGCTTCCCCACTAGTTGCCTGATCCTCGTCGAGTGAAGCAGCACCCTGACGGGTCCTGCGGACAGGTGAAACTAAATGGCTGTACTGTTTTATAGCATGCATTTTAAATACAAATATTAGGTACTAATGTGAAATTTTATGTTCTGATGATGAACTCTGGTGTTCTCCGCTTTGGGCCATTAAAATTCATCGTTGCCATCAAAGAGCAACATCAAAGAGCAAAGTTACTGATTACATCAAAATCGAAAGTCACATCTTGAACTACATAGAGACTTTCTGCAATTATTAAAATAGGCTTTTTGAGTTAGAAGAGAGCTTTTCTCGGCGTAGCATTGTCTGCAGTGTAGCACATCAGAGTACAGCTAAGACGTTCTAGCTAGCAGGCTGGTTAACTAATACTGAATAATGAACTTTTAAACTATTACTGTTAGGCGCCTTAATTACTGAGAGGCATGTAGCCCACCGTATGTAATTATCCATAGCAGCTTTTAGAATTCTGAAACAATTGTTACCCTCCACACACACTGTGACCAAACAAATTTAATCTATTTTGATGAGTTACAGGCACTGGAGAGGTTGCTTTGCCTGCAAGCTTGTTTAAAGCATATTATGGCACGATGTAGCCAAAATTTGTTGGGGCCACAGCACCGAGCGTAACTATGTTTTCAAAATTCTAAAAAATGATACGGTGGGCTACACGCCTCTCAATAATTAGGGAACCGAATAGAAATAGTTAGAAAGTTAACTACTCAGTATTAGTCAACCAGCATCCAAATTAGCACATATTAACTGCACTCTGATGCATTACACTGCTAAACATTTTGTCGAGAACAGTGCTCTTCTAACTCAAAAAGCATATCTTTAAAAATTAGAGAAAGTCTTAGGTGTGAAACACCCTGTATAAGGAGCATGTAAATAATGTGACCCATGCTCAATAGGCACAGTAAGGAAAGAGTCGCGGGAGCAAAGGTGGCAAGGCACAGCGATGGCCAGCAGAAAGGCCATTCACCCTGAAAACTTCCCGACAGTGGGTCACTGACCCCTTGGCAATGATCGTGCACACATCACAAAAGTCGGCCAGTACTCACATAGTCATGAAAGGCCTTGGCTTCGCTGGAGTGCTCACACGTGTCTCTCCGCTCAGGCGCCGCACAGTACAGGTCCCAGAACACGCTGCATACACAGAGAGAGACTACGCGTGAACAACGGCAGATGCCTGAAGCCTTACAGCAAAGAGGGATGGCACACAGCTCTTTTCCTCAGCATGTCATGCAAACAAAACATCATCATCATCATTACGCCCACTGCAGGGCAAAGGCGCAGTTGCGGCCAACGTATCCCCACAAACTTCTTGATCTCATCTGCCCACCTAACTTTCTGCCGCCCCCTGCTACGCTTGCCTTCTCTTGGAATCCACTCCGTCACCCTTGAGGACCAGCGGTTATCTGCCCAAGCGCATTTCTTCCTCTTGATTTCAACTAGGATGCCATTAACCCACTTTAATGACATCCTAGTCGAAATCAAGACAAAAAAGGCTAAAACAAAGACCTGGGCGCACAATGCCCCCCCCCCCCCCCCCCCCCCCCCCCCAAAAAAGCTACTCTGCATTAAAGAGACACCGAAGGCAAAGTGAAATCTGCCTGCACCAACTGACTGTCGTGCCCTAATCCCCAAGAGGTCACCCTCCTTAAAGGTGCACTGAAGAGATAGAGGAAACTCGTCTTTTTGCCACGGGAACCCAATCTACACGTTCCGAGCATTCTTAGAAACTTCAAATTATTGCCCTGTGCGGCCAATTTCCATAATTTAAATCAGATTAACGTCAGTCTCCCCCCATATTTTGTTTTGAATTCCCTGCAGACGGTGGGAGGATACGGCGGGGATACGGTGGCCGCAACTGGTGAAGTGCAGGGTCAATTGGGGAGACATGGGAGAGGCCTTTGCCCCGTAGTGGGCGTAGTCAGGCTGGTGATGATGATGATGGCCATCGGACCGACGTTTTGCACCTGCCGGCAAAATTAGTCCGCGCTCCTGGACCAGCCGCAGCACCTAGTTTGCTTCTATAACAAACTCTCTTTGGTCTCCGTATTGTTTTTCGATTTTGTAACGCGAGCGAGGAGATGCAAAAAATGAAACTTTGACCGGATTTAGTCTGACGGTTGGCAATCATGGTGTCTGTTGTGCCGCATGCTCCCGGAAGGTGAAAAAATGCACTGAGCGCTTTTTTTTTTTAGAGCAGCAGTGGCGAGCTAGACAACCATATGGAATGGTCGAATTTTAGGGGTGTGCGAATATTCAAAATTTTCTAATATATTTCGAATATTATATTTTTAGTATTCGAATTCGATTCGAAATCCAAGTATTCGTGTTGTTTCGAGTATTCGACCAGACGCGAATATCCGTATCTAGACGAATATTCATATTGAGCACCGGCGTGCATTTCGGTCCGCAAGCCCTATCGACAGATATATAACAACATGGCGGCGCCTACACGGAAAGAAAATTCTTTCTTCCTCCAAGGGCAATGCCGTAGCTGACTGCGCTGGTGAGCTTTTTTGTGGCTATACCTGCGAAGCTGGTATAGTCAGAGCTGTGCACGAAGTACCTCGCAATACATGCCAGGTCAGTGCCAAGTGAGAGGGCATTTTCTGTGAGTCGTTTCAATTAGAAGGGAACTACTTCTGTCTGACCATGTGGTGCAGCTGGTTTTCCTTCACGACAACCTTTTACGTCATGCCAGCAACGCGCTTTTGTGCTGATGCAAGCTAGCCTTAATCAATGCTGTGTACTAGCCATCTTCTCTGATATTTCCACTCTTCTAAGAATAATGTTCGAGACTTGATACTTTTTGTGCAGCCACACACACCTTTTGTGCTCATTTAATCATCGATAGTTGAACTGTGATGTTGTTGGGTGCCCAATAAATGTTTTGTAGTGATTAAATGCGTTTGTCCTTAATTATTCGATATTCGATTCGATATTCGGAACTAAGTATTCGTATTCGATTCGTATTCGAAAAATTTGATATTCGAACACCCCTATCGAATTTCAGTCTGATTGCAAGACCGTCTTAAAGACCTGTGACATCAGTGCATGCTTAGTTCTGCCGTTCACGTTGTATTTTATGCAGCGCGCTTGATTTATAAACGATGAGAGTAGTCTTATTTGGTGCTTTAGGGCCTTTGCAACACACCACCAAGATATTTTACTAAATGCGCCAGCAGAGTTTCGATTAATATAATGTAAAGGAAGGCCATGCCCCCTTTTAAGGCTTTTTCTGTGTTTTTTATTTTTATTACAACCAAGCGGGAAAAAAAATGGGAAAAGAATGTACTGCAAGCTCTGCTATGTAGAAAAAAAAAAAAGACCAGAACTCAGAACAAGTGTCATGTGCGGCACAACCCACATCTACCTCCATTTCATGTCCACACACGACTGCTTTCTCTAGTGCCACAGCAGTCATTTGCCTCACTTGAAAGCCTACGGAAAGTGCAGTGTGTCATGCGCACAGCTGAAAATCGCAAGGACTGTAGTTAAGTACAACATTTTTTTATATTTTAATTTTTTTGTAATTGATTTCGGGCTCAGTGCAAGGGCTTATTTTCGTTCTGCTTGTATTCTTTCTTTTTTTTTGGTGACCAGCATATTTATCCAATAAAGTCTCGAAAACGTTTTACACACGCAACTCTGGCGTATTTTTCATCCAAAAGTGCAACTAATAAACTACAATATCATGCATCGGAATATGCGATGATTTTTGTTTTCCTTGTATTTTTTTGTGACCAGCATTATCAACCAATAAAGTCTTGAAAAGTTTTGCACACGCAACTCTGGCGTTTTTTTTTTTTTTGTACAAAAGTGCAACCAATAAACTACAATATCAAGCAATGCAATGTGCGATACACTTCGTGATTTTCATTTTTAAAAATTTGTTTCAATTCAGCCAAATCCGGCCATTTCTGCGTGGTAAGGAAAGAATTAAATCATGGCATTTTGTCAATATTTGCTGAGAACATATTTCTATCAAAGCTGCCAACTTTCAACATTGAACGTCAAGGGTAAACCAGTCTTCTGGTTATAACAAATTTGCTAGGCACATCCAAGTTGCGAGAAGCGTCCATAGATGGCACCAGTTAATTCAGCAATGGTAATAACATATTTGGCAAAATAACGCATGTACAAATCCTAAGCCCCTGCAGCCTTCTCTCTTCATTGCCAAGAAAAGCTATCATAGCGTAAAACTGCCAAATTTCAACACTGAAAGTCAAGGGAAAAACAGCCTTCTTGGTTACATTGCTAGGCACATCAAGTTGCAAGAAGCTTCCATAGATGGCACCACTTGCTCCAGCAATGGTAATTACTGGGCGGGGGGGGGGGGGGGGGGGAGCAATGTCCTGGGGAGTGCCGGAGCACTGTCATGCAGCCGACCTATTTGGCGAAACAACGCATGTACAGATAGATGCTAAGCCCCTGCAGCCTTTTCTTCATTGCCAAGAAAAGCTGTCGTAGAGTGCAATTCCGCAAGAAGAGTGCGGGACGCCAACTCACCACCACCAGGAGTGCAGGAACCCAGGAGGCTCGCCTAGCGTTATGTTCTTCTCCCATCGGATCTGCAAAGAGATGAAAGACGAACATGCTCAGTGCACGGCCATCAGATGCAGAGCGCTAAGCAGCACACTACACAGCTGGTCATGTTAAGGTCACGATGAAGTCTTTAATGCGTCATCGTCGTAAACAGGAGTTGTCGACAGAAATGTCACGCTTTCAATTGGTCCAAACGGTCGGGACGTCACAGTGCGCGATTTCAAAACTGGGCCAATTGTACTTTGGCTAGTAACCATGCAACCAATTAAAGGGATGGCATAGTGATGCTCCAAGTAAAATAAATAAACAATAAAAACGGAGTAGGAGAGAGTTCCATCACTTGACAGGTGGTGACAGGACGTGATGGATGGCATCAGAACAATGGTAAAGACCAAGTAGCCTAATTGACCTTTCTAGTCAAACCACATGAATAAATAAAACCGAGTTGGGGAACCGAACCCCGGTCTTCGGAGTGCGAGACGTGCATGCTAACCCCTCCGCCATGCCAGCTCGATGGTTTGGAATGAACAAAGCCGCATCTAGTGAATATGGTGTCTTCGTTCACTCCCATCTTCCTCCCTTGCAAAATAAAAAATAAAACACACACACACACAAAAAAGAAATCAATGCAAACCAGTGCGACAGGAAAGGCTTTTTGCCTTGCAGCACTTTACAGAGCCAAAGTGCCCCCTGGATTTTTTTTTTCTCTTTAGGAAACCGGACTCGTCCCATGGTCAATGGTGGGAATAGCCAAGATCATTTTGAAGCAGGCTGTGCAGTAAGCAGCTGACAATTAAATCTGAAGCAGCTTCTTTGTGTTTTGTGACAGGAGGCCTACAGCCATAATGTCACTGTTTAAAACATGACAACGCGCTGCACGAAGACTTCAATGTGCTGGGTTGTATGCAGCTGTCTTGGCTAGCTCTGGGTACCTTTTTACATGCACCCAAAAACCCGCCGCAGTGGCTCTGTGGTTATGGCGCTCGGCTGCTGACCCGAAAGACGCGGGTTCGATCCCGGCCGCAGCGGTCGAATTTCTATGGAGGCGAAATTCTAGAGGCCCGTATGCTGTGCGATGTCAGTGCACGTTAAAGAACCCCAGGTGGTCGAAATTTCCGTAGCCCTTCACTACGGCGTCTCTCATAGCCTGAGTCGCTTTGAGACGTTAAAATCTCATAAAAGCAAACCTAACCTAAATGCACCCAAACTCACTTATTGCGTAACGAATTAAAATGAATGAAATTTTGTACTGGTAACATTAGTGCAAATTTTTCTGCACAAGAGCTGCAGAGGATGTTGAAGTACATCCATCTGAGTTGCTTACTTTATATATAACTTCTCCGTGGCTTCTTTTTAAACTTAAAAAAAGTCCGCAAGATTTGAACATCGCCACGTGACTGCGCTCCTACACCATGACATCAACACTTCAAAACCTGCTCTGACTGAAGAAACTCTTTTACGGAAAGGCAATGAATCAACGTCACCGCGATCACAGTAATCGTTCCAGGATGAATATGGGCACTTTGCTTTGTTAAGTTGTGATGCTACGGCATGAACGTATACACACCGTCGCTGTTTCACGGCCTAGCAGAGGTCAGTGCCTAGGCACTGGAGAGGTTCACAGGAAGTTATGCAAGTTTCTTGCAGTCCAACATGGCCACACCTTCTCTTGATAAAGCATATCAAGGAGCACCACTATTTTCCTCTCCTAATGGGTCCGGCATTATGAAGTGCTTGTAGCCGTACGGCTGCGCTCGGGTGGACAACAATGAATATTTACTCCCTTATTACTTTACACACGCTTCGCTACTTCCTCTTCGGGTGTTTGTGACGAAGAGAGACTGTTTGGACTTCCTCATATCATAACACGTCATTCAAGCTCTTGTGGCAGAAAACATTCGGCTAGGACACAAGCTCGAGGTCACACTTGCACAATGTGGTCACCGTAAGCCACCTCAAGGAGAATGCCACCCCATTAATGGAAGTGGCTCAGTTTAACTACAGCTCCTATTTATACGAACCGACTCTCTATGCTGAAGCTTCAAATAGACGGGGACTACTGAACAAAAAAATCGGAAGTTCAGACTTTGACAGCACGGCAACAGGTAGCAAGAGCGAATGAGGTCCGTGGAATCGATCTAGCTCGCCTAAACCACATCAGAGACCCTTCTCGCCGTCTTCCATAGACCTTGTAGGTAGGACGTTGGACTCTTCCGTTTAAACCGAAAGAAACCTACACCGAATTGAATTTTTGAAATTGATTTTAACAACAAAAGGTTAGTATTCTAGACACGTGGGACATAACTAGATGGTTAGTGAAAAGGAATTACACTCATTCAAAAGAGAAAATAAATTATGAGTTACGTTCTGGGCAGTTGCGCCTTGGGACATCAGGCAGCACTGACCCAGAAGCCGAAATGTTGTTGTGCTTTGTTTTAGGCTTTAGCTTTTTGTGAGGGCTCTACAAGCAGCCCACCATCCTGGCGCCTTCCGCATGGGTGTAATTTAACCCTTTAGGGGAGAGCATGCATCTTCTGCAAAAATCGTGAAAAATTTATCGCACAAGCAGATGAGGTGCACAGAAACAGTACTCAACAAATTTAAAAATTCCAGTAGGAATAGTTACGGGGAAAAAAGTGGGACATATTTGCCCCACTGGCATTTAATGAGGATTAAGAAAATGGGACATATCTGTCCCATTGACCTACATGGGCTTCCTCGCTGAGTGAGTTTCTATTAACCACTTCACGAACTTATGCACACTTGTTCGCTTTTTGTTGAACTTGTTCGCCCTACTTTTTCCGTCGTGGCACGCCACTGGCATCTACGCCTTTCTTCAACTTTCACAGGGTAACTTCACCCAGGCACGCCAACCATTTTGGGCCATTACCCTCCTTGTTCATTCAGAAGGGCTTCTTGCTACTGGTGAACCTGAACATTTGGCCACTGATGATTTGGCGTCCAAGAACAAACTCTACATACAATATTTGAAAATTAGAACTCAAAATTCAGTCATTATGCTTAGCTGAATGTACAACTATTTCCGGCCACCGTGGTGGCGCAATGGTTATGGCACTCGGCTACTGGTGGCTCAGTGGTTATGGCGCTCGGCTGCTGACCCAAAAGACGCGGGTTCCATCCCGGCCGCAGCAGGCGAATTTCGATGGAGGCAAAATTCTAAAGGCCCATGTACAGTGTGATGTCAGTGCACGTTAAAGAACCCCATGTGGTCGAAATTTCCGGAGCCCTCCACTATGGCGTCCCTCATAGCCCGAGTCACCTGGGAAATTTACACTCCATAAACCAACCAAACCAACTATTTTGAGCATGGTGAAAAAAAGTGCTTTTCTCTTATTGTCATCTCTAATCTTCCAAACAGCTGCACGTTGTGATCCAGAATTGTTCCTCTCTATGAAGAAAAAAGGAATCACTTATTGGTTATACTTTGTTTTTTGGCAGATCGAATATAACCAAAAACATGCAACGCCCCCCCCCCCCCTCCCCCCAAAGAGAATTTTCGATGTCTCTACTCGCTACCACACCGAGTGGACACGGCCGAAACCATTTTTGAACAAAGCATTGAAATCTTACGGCAGGTACCAGCGCAGTATAAATGGGAGTCCTGCCTCCTACTGCCTATTATAAGCCCTTCAATACCGGGAACAAAGTGGGTCATATGTGTCCCACTGTCTCATTAAGAGTTAAAACAAATACGGTGAGTTTGCAGCAATGACAGTCAACTGGCAGCGCTGCCAGGGAGTCCCATTCGGCGCGACGCCGTGCCCACTGGAAACACCTTTGAACGCACCACATTTCTGAGGAAAGGAAATGGCACAGTAATTTCTCGCGTATCTCGGTGGACACCTGAACCGCACCGTAAGGGAAGGGAGGAAGGTGGCAGTGAAGGAAGAAAGAGGTGCTGTAAATGAAGGAAATGAAAATTGGATTAGAGGAAAGGAATTGACGCAGTAACTGTCTCTCATATCCCGGTGGACACCTGTAGCCCCTGATTATAGGTCGCCGGTTCGAATTGCTTCATGCCGCAAGCTAGGCTCTAGCTTTAATAATGCTGCACGTAACGCTGAATTATATGACACCGCCTGGAACATCCTGTGGCAAATTGTTGGCATGATACAATTTTTTCGGACGCGGGGTGCCGACTACTACTATGATGCAATGGCTTTTCAACCAAATGAGCTGAGTACGCCGTTTTGTAAAACAGAGGGCTCCTCCAATTATATAGATAGGTCAGACTTTTTTGCAAATAATCAAAGCAAAAAGTCGACCCATGCCTCACATACCGGTCACTGGCGGAAAAACTATCAAAACCTTGAAACAATGGGCGGCTGAAGTCTTCAGCCTCCATCATCACAATCAGCAGGAGACACCCATTCTGCTTTTTTCTTGAAACTGTAGACACCGCGGTTGCAAAGGCACTTTTAAGTGCGAAAACACTAATCTGGAGGTTCAGAGCCAAGCAAAATCGTCTACTGCCAATGTGCAAAAAAAAAAGAGGCATGAAAAAGAAATTACATCAATATTCAGGACTGAGAGTCGAACCCACACCGGTGTGAACAGATCAGCTTCAAAGGCCGCTATGCAAGACCACTAGACTATTGCCACAGCTGAACACTCCTTGTGTTAAACTGCACCGCACTCTTGCACTGTGCATTGCAGAGCATCATCTTCATCAACTTCCATCTGTTCTGCCCAGCAGCACTGCCCAGTCATAGTCATTTCCTATATAGCACAAATCCGTGCTTTCGCGCTGATTTGAATGTAGTAAACATTCTCTATGTTTCTCATCATCATCATCATCAGCCTGACTACGCCCACTGCAGGACAAAGGCCTCTCCCATGTCTCTCCAATTAACCCTGTCCCTCGCCACTTGCGGCCACCGTACTCCCGCAAACTTCCTAATCTCATCCGCCCACCCAACTATGTGGCTTTTTCCCCTGTTCTCTTTCAAGAAAAAAGCTTTAGAGTACGTGGAAGAGCATGGAAACCTTCGAAGCATCAAAAAAGAAAAAGCATTCTAGAAGAACGAGAAGAAAATGTCATTTTGTGGACGGACTGCAATGCATCCCGAACTGAAATCCAAGGTTGCGGAGTTCGCTGCACGCAAGATCCCTGGATGCGACTTCAGAGTGCACCCACATGAAAGATTTTGAGATCGTGCATGCCTCTGGACTCGCGAAGACACAACTCAGAGGCTTGCCACTGTGGTTGCAGCGATTTATAAAGCAGAATGGCTTTATTCTGCGGCAGCGTACTTCCAAGTGCCAGAAACTGGCCAAAGAGTTTGATGAAAACAAACTGCTCGAGCTTCAGGAATATGCAACTGAGCTGCGTCACCAACCCGAGGAAACACAAACGAAACGCCAGTGCGGTTCGATATGCCCTCGAGCAGGACAGTTTCAAAGAAAAGAGCCAAGCAAATTGCACCTCAAATGTTAAGCAGGCAACGAGAGCTTGTGATTCCTTGAGTGCACAGGCAAAAAAAAAAAAGAAGCTGCCCCCTTTCATCATTTTTAAAAGAAAAACTTTGCCGAAAGAGGACTTCCCACCCAATGTCATCACCCGGGCAAACAAAAGGGGCTTCATGAATGTCAATGCTGGAGTGCACTCTATCCGTCAGGAATCGACGACCTGGTGGTCTCTTCCAGCAACCAAACATGCTGGTTCCTCACTTGTTTCGAGGCCACCTCACGACTCACGTAAAATGGGCCCTGTGCGATGGCAAGACTGATGTCGCGGTGATCCCTGGTGGACTGACATCCAAGCTGTTCGAATGTTCTCCTCGAATGTTCACCTATTCCATTATTCAAACTAATCAAATAGTACATGTTCAAAATAATTCAGAACGTATCAAATATGTTCTGAACTTTTCGAATGATCGCCAAATAACTGCCCCGAAGTTGGAACAGGGCTCAGCAAATTTTTCTTTGGGCTTTCCAAAAAACCAGGCTTGCACTGACACTGCGAACCATTGCGCAGGCCACGATCCGCATAAGTGGGGAAAGGATTCAGCACCGCGACGTGGTTCATTTATGTGGCAGCGTTCAAAGTCCTCATGCTCTGTCTCTAAAAGTTGATGACGCAGCATGGGCACAGGCAAGGTCAGCAAATGCCGCCCTGATGACGGATCATGAAGGCCATGGCTCATCAGTAGGTACCACCATCTCATGTCCTGAGGCTGTGGTTTATTAATGCAAAAGTATTTCTTCCCTCATGATTGACGTGTACAGAATCTTCAGCAGAGCGAGCCCACACGAACTGTCAGTAATCAATTACAGGGATAATTATTAGTATTAGAACAGGTATTGAATAATGTAATTAGCATGAATTAATAAGCCAAAATGATTAATTAAATGGCTAATTAACTGAACAATTAGCTTAATTAGAGTTACTCGCCCAATTAATCAGTAATGTGTTTGAATCAATGAATTAGTTGATCCCCTAATTAATTTAATAAACAATTACTTTCAATTAAGACAACGAATTGATTAATAATTCAGTAATTAACTGGTCACATTAACTACTTAACATGTTTATTGCCAATTTAATCAAATTAATGAATTGCTGAATTAGTTAATTGAATTAATGAGAATTAATACTTTGGTACGCTTACTAGACACTCCAGCAATTGGACGCATGCATTCAAATGTGGTGAACCGAAGTTAGAGCGAAAACACAACTTAGAAACGGTAAAGGCATAAAGGAGTGAACACGCAATAATATAATGTGCAGCAGTTAGAGAAATTCTCTCGCATTACTGCACCCAAGCAGATTAATGCACCTCTGAAATTTTCATCAATAGCAAAAGGAGATTTTCCCATGGGTGTAAGTTGACGGCCGTTGAGTTAATATACTGAGACTTCGTGTTGCAACCACCTAGTGAAGATCAATGTTGAGTTTTTTAACAGCTACAGCTTCAACTTTATAAGTTACAGCACCGTACAGCAGCACCTCTGGTGATGCTAACGTGCCAAGCGGGCAGCACAAGCAAGTGGCGCCCAGGACTGAGGGCAAGCCCGCTGCATTAGAAGAGGGGCTGAAGCCAGACCTCACGCTGCGATAATAACACAGAATCAATAATCTTTTCTCTCTCTCTCTCTTTCTCAGTGTTTCGCATGAGCGCTCGTTTCACACAAATTTTTCGCGCAAGTAGCGAATATTAGTACAAATATTCGATTAGTATTTGATTCAGTTCTATCAGTATTCGATACGGTTTGTAAAAAGTAATATTCGCACACGCCTAGAAACATTCACTGGCAAAAGAAAATGCACCAATTTTAGAGCTCTAGAGCAGGGGTTCCCAATCCTTTCAGCCCCAATGGCTTCCAGAAGGTGCTGAGAAACCACACGTGTCTTGGCTTCCATCCATGCCAGCCCAACACCAGTAAAAAAAAAAAAGAGCACATAGACACACGATACCTTAAAAAACCGGCCAAATTCAATCAATAAAGACTGGCTGTACAATGAAACTGTGTGCAATAACAATTACAGTGTGATTAGACACAAAATAAAGTGGGTAGAGGAAAGGTGGCGGTTGAGGCATGCAGGAATTCAGTGCTCGGTGAACACCAACAAGGACTCCAATACACCCAAACCCCTTCTCTAGAGAAACGCGAAGAAAATTAAAAGAAAAGTCAACTTTTTCAGGTACGACAGTTATCAACAAAAAGCCGACATCAAGGACAATATCTTACAGGTACACAAGCAAAGATCCCACAGAAACTTCGTAGTTAAAGAAAAATTTGTTCTGGTCCGGGGTTCGAACCCGAGACCACTGTTTTATCGGAGCAGCTGCTTCACCAGCTGAGCTAACCGGGACGGCCAGCATATGGTAGGGCAAGAGCGAATTTATTAATAACTCAAAATCGGAACGGTGTTGATAAGTTATTTAGATGAATGGTGCGGCATATTCTTAGCCAATGCCTCACATGGAGATCCAAAGCACTCTATAGTTTGCAGGTCATCAAGAAAGGGGAAACAAGCAAGCAGAGGTTGGACGACTGGTAGAGGACAACCAAATAGCTTTATTCAGGACAGGAAGAAATCTGAATGGACGATCTGAAGAACCCCTTTGGGGATAAACAAACTAGGAGGGTGACAATTACCACCACCCTTGTAAAAAGGGGATGCTACCAATAATCAGGTACACTGGCATGAGTGCAAGAAGCAACATAAAGCACTACAAGAGTTCCACGTCCAGACATGTCACAAGCATGCATGTGCAGCTCTAATGAAGAGAGTCACTTTCTGTACTCTCTTGGGCTCGAGACTCTCTCAAATCTCAGAGGACATCCTTAGCAAACTGGCGACGCGACTACATTCGAGCAGCCATTTCGCAGAATTAGTTGTAGGCACTCATTAATGTAAACTACTTTAACAAACGCTGAACACAACTCCACCCAATTTTCACTAAAGTAAAAGCTCTTTAATTCGACCCCCATCAATTCAGAAACCCGGATATTCTAACTGCCAGCACGGTCCCGACCAACGCCCACACAAGCCTGTGGCATTGGACACTTGCTAATTCGTACAGTAGGCCACTAAAGGGAGGTCATATCTAGGAATGACTGGCATGGCAAACGGTTGTCATATTAGCCCTGCTCAAATCTGAATTTCATGCTGCAGAGCTACCTGCGAACCTCAGATGTGCATGCAATGGCAGGCGTGATGAAAAACAAACAGACCCAAAATAGAGAAATACAGTCACCGACCGATTTTTCAGACCGGCGGGATCCGAAAAACGGTCCGAATAATCAAACAGTCTGAAAAATCCGTGAAATTTAAAAAATAAACTTTTCCGCAAAAAAACGGCTTTCAAAATCGCGAAAATTGGCGCTCCCCATGTTCCGCCTACAAGCGATAATACTAGACTCTGAGTCATAGCCGTGCTTTCGTCATGTCCGCACCCTATCACATCATGATACCAGATAGTGTGATGCAGCTGCAGTCATGCCGCGAATGAATGCACTCGCTGCGCGAAGCAGGAACAGACAGTTTGCATGGGGCAATGACGCTTGCGAAGACCGAGAGGTAACCCATGGTAACCCACGGGAAGATGCGAGCGCCTCCGAATGCATGCCTGCTCGCATCTATATTAGGCCGAAATAAACTTTCGGTTTGGTTTGGTTTCTGGGGTTTAACGTCCCAAAGCGACAAAGGCTATGAGAGACGCCGTAGTGGAGGGCTCCGGAAATTTCGACCACCTGGGGTTCTCTAACGTGCACTGACATCGCACAGTACACGGGCCTCTAGAATTTCTCCTCCAAAGAAATTCAGCCGCCGTGGCCGGGATCGAACCCGCGTCTTTCGGGTCAGCAGCCGAGCACCATAACCACTCAGCCACCGCGGCGGCGTCAAAATAAACTTTCGGTTGAAAAACGATCACCACAATACTGTTGGCACCTATTTTAGTCCGAAAATTCAAACTTCTAGACTCCGCAAAGTCCGAAATATCGGTCGTGAAAATGTACACGTTCCAATGAGGTGCATGACGGTTCCTCAACGAAGTCCGAAATACCACGCTAGTCCGAATTATTGGAGTCTGAAAAATCGGTCGTCTACTGTACATTTGTCTGACTATCCATCCCCTGAATTTCCCACTGAAAGTTAAATCGGCTGTATAAAAACAAAAGTATAACAGTGGGAACCAATACCAGTCCCGGTTAATGTTCCCCTTATTAAAACAGATGCAATTGAACATTTTTAACTTAAAGTATTTTGTGCTTAGATAACGGATCCCAATCAAAACGGTCCATGAGAAACATGCCAGTGGTTAAAAAAAGTCATCCCTAGACAAATCTGGCAGCATTGTTTTGGACACGCTCAAGCTTGTCAGATAAAGTAAACTGGCAGCCCAAACTCCAATATCCTAGAATAGGTTTCACAAGAGTAATTCTACATTAGACGATGCTTTGTTGAAAGTACACGTCAAGAAATTAAGCTGCCGCAAACAATTGCTTGAAGCCAAGTAAAAGTGAACCAAGGTCACTTCTAGCCAGAAAATGTCTTAAATTATGATATTAAATTAAATTATGAGCGCACACAAGCAAGCCCGCTGTTTAACTCTTTCGCTACCGCGCCAATAGGCCATCAGTCATATGACTACGATGTTTTGAACCGGCTGCCAAAAAATCGAGTCTGTGCTCCTGCTCAGGCTGTGCCATTTAGTTTGCTTCCATAACATCTTATTAATTTCAGTTTTGCTGTTTATTTCCTATCACATGGAGGTGACGGGAAAAATGAAACTTTGACCGGATGTACGCATGCTCCTCAAGGCAAATGGCTACACTGAGCACTTTTGTCGGTTCTTATGCTGATATTTTTTTCCTTTTGAAGCAGCAGTGGTGAGTTATACAACCACGTGAAATGGTAGAATTTCAGTTCCGATAGCGAGACTTCGCCCTAGAGGCCCACGACATCAGTGCATGCTCGCACGTTCTATTTCGCAATTCACGATTGTATTTTATGCAGCGTGCTTCATTTGTAAATGATGAGAATGGTTTTATTTGGTACTTTAGAGTCTTCGCAACACACTGCCAAGATATTTTACCGAATGTGGCAGCAGTTTTTTGACGATGATGATGATGTGAAAAAGGCCACACCCCCTTTTCTCCCCTAGAACCCTCGCTACCCAGCAAAAAAAAAAATAGAGAAAAGGAGGAACTGCAGGCTCTGCTATCAAAAAGCAAGAACAGAACTAAAAAAAAGGTTTAAAGCGCAGCACATCCCATCTCTACCTCCACATCATGTCCTCACGCGACTGCTGTCTCTGGCTGCACAGCAATCATATTCCCCAACTTGAAAGGCCACTGAAAGTGCAGCGTATTATGTACGCAGCTGCAAATCGCAAGAATGGTAGCTAAGAACACATGTAACGTCTTGCATATTAATTTGTTTTATCAACTTCTGGCTCAGTGCAGCGGCTTATTTATGTTCTGCTTGTATTTTTTTTTATACCGGCACATTTAACCGAAAAATTTCAGAAAATTTTGCACACACAACTCTGGAATTTGTTTCGTTCCGAAGTACAACCAAGAGGCTACAGTTTGATATATTACAATGCACAGTGCATTTAGCACTTCTTGTAGAAATAATTGCAATTTTTCTAAAACACTCAAAATCGGTCATTTTTTCACGGCACTGAAAGAGTTGAAGGTTTTCACTTGAATTCTGGCCGAGCATGACGGCAGCAGTAGCAGTTCTTCAATCTCGATTAAAAACCTCCATTGCGCTACTGGAAACAGCTTAGTGTCAAGCTATACCGACGGGACTGTGAATAGTGACAAGCTTGTCACTACCCCTGCTGTCACAACGCAGGAAAATATACCGTCTTTGCCTGTTCCATAAGATTTGTTACGACAATCCCATTCTTAAGAATAAAATGATGTTACCACCCTTTTACATTTCACATCGCATTGACCATCGTCATAAGGTTGGTATTCCTTCATGCCAAACCAACCATTATCACAATTCATTCATCCCAAGTACGTCAGTAAGCTGGAATCACCTTCCTGGATCTATCGTCGAAATTTCTGATAATTCTATGTTTAAATCTGCTTTAACAAACCTATTGCTGTCATAAACTCGAGAATCGTTAACACTGTCATCTTTTTTTTTCTTTTTAGGGCTGTTCCACTTGTTTTATATGCGCGCATGTTACTGCCTTTTGAACGTGATTTCTCTTGTTGTTTGTTTTTATTGTATGCTGTTGTTTTTTGTTGTTTTCATTCTGCGATATGCGCTGCTAATTTTTTACTTATTTTGACGTAACCTGTTTGTTCGTTTTTTTTTTCTGTGGGCTTCATTTATGTCTAATTATTAAGTGTATTTACAGCTGTATTTTTTTTTTTCACTTTCGTGCGTAATCCACTCCCCTCTGTAATGTCCTCTGGCCCTGAGGGTAATGAAATATATAAACAGTGGCTGTGTAACACTACCAAATCTAACTGACTACCGAGGCTGAAAGTACTCTGGTGAAAAGCAATACAAGGAACAGGAAAGAGGTGGCAACCACCACAAAAGCCACGCACTGCGCAGGAACCTGAAGAGCAACCAGTGGAAAGGGATTTCGAATGGAGAGAGGATAGGACGTCGACAGCGAGCAGAAAGCCATCAGGACAGAGAAGAGAGGCAGAGGATATTTATAAGCTGTGTAGGTGGAGAATCCACAGCCAGGCACACAAACAAACCACACAGGCAAACATTTACCAACAACGCTACCTTCACTGACCATCATCATCATCAGCCTGACTACGCCCACTGCAGGGCAAAGGCTTCTCCCATGTCTCTCCACTTAACCCTGTCCTTCGCCAGTTGCGGCCACCGTATCCCCGCAAACTTCCTAATCTCATCCGCCCACCCAACTTTCTGCCGCCCCCTGCTACGCTTGCCTTCTCTTGGAATCCACTCCGTTACCTTTCCACTGTGCAGTCACAGGGAAATGAAAATGCGGGCAAGGTTTGGGAGTGGCAGGAAGAGTGCAAACAGCACAGAGACAAGATGCAAGAAGGCAGAAACAAATAAAGCTATGAACCCGCAACCTCTATTAATATGCAAAAAATTAGGGGACAATTAGGCTCAGCCTCTTAGAGGAAAACGCGACAGGTGCTCCTCTAGTCCAAGCAGACACGGACACTGTTTCCTTTTTCAGAATCGTAAACCATAATGTGAAAGACCACATGACATACTTATAAAGCCACACTTCAACCAAGCCTTATGAATGTGTATGTGTGGCATAGCAATAGCATGCATGACTCGCAAACCAAGGGTCTGAGGGTCGGGGGGGGGTTTCCGATGTGCTGCTGGTGTGGCTGGCGCCATCTATCGGAGCCTCTGGTAATCAACTAGCCCTAATTTTTCAGTCCTGGCGCCATCTATGGGAGCTTCTTGTAAAGGACTAGCCCCAATTTCTCAGTCATACCGACACCGCCTTTTCTGTGCCACGGGGCCCTTACGCTTTCGCATCATCAACTGAGACTGAAACCAAGTGCTCATTGTCTACGTAATGTGCACCTGGACATGCAAAGGCCAAGAAAGAAAAAGTAGACAAAAAGGAGCCAAGCGCAAGCCTACAAGCATAGCCAAATGTCTTCCCGAGCAAAGGAAAGTGACTGAAGTAACTACTACTGCCATGCATTTGAACCAACAAAATCTTGCATGTCCATTATTCAGCATGTCAACAAGCTGTCCCATGCTGTGAAAACTAAGCCAAATGCTGAAGCGAGGGTTGTGTTCCTGGCCGCTTAAAAACTCTATGGACTCTGCCTAAATGTACATAAAGAAAGGCAGCCGCAACAAGAAAATTTGCACTAACAAGCGTGCCAGTAGCTTTGCTGACCGCCGTAGCAAGTGGCATTCCGTGGTTTTATCAGGTTTAACATCCCAGAGACTCGGGCTATGAGGGACAGGGACACCACAGGGTAATTTACACCACCTGGGGTTCTTTAACATGCACCGAAATCGCACAGCACACAGGCTTCTAGCATTTCACCTTCATCGAAATGCGACCGCCGACGCCAGAATCGAACCCGCGTCTTTCGGGTCAGCAGCCGAAGTACCAAGTAGTGCATTCCAGCCACTTGTTATGAGGTCACTGCTGTGCTGAACCAACGGGACTATGCATTAATAACCATTTAGAGAAAGGATCACCTGAGAAGGCAATGAAGTGTGTGCATTCACAGATTTCAATCACGTCAAATCCTGACGAATAAGAGTCTAGATCTTGATAAAACACCTCTTTGGCTGGACTAAGAAACATGTGCAACATCTGCATCTCTGTCACTCTTGCATTCAATTTTGGTCTCTGTGCTACCTGAACCCTCCTACCTTTGCATCCAAGCAAAATGCACACAATTTTGGAGTCCTAAACACACCAGAGAGAACCCCTGCATATAAAAGAATGCTAATCAGCTGGTGACCAGCTGACTGTAAGACTTGTAGTTCCATCACCGATCCAGAGACTCAAATGCCTTCTCATGTCTCACTCCAGCCATGCTGTTCAGCTTTGGATGACCAGAGCCAAAAGCCATCATACTCCCAAACACTGCCCTCCAACCCTTCGGCTATAGATATCTTTGCTGCCTGAGTGGACACATCTCACATCCTCTAACGGAGCATCCCCAGTCCTGCTCGGATTCACAAGGCTAGCTGTACGTGAAGTAGTAACACTCCAATAGCTCTCCACAGTGCATGCCAATGCACAACCATGACAGACTAGACTGCGATTACCCCCATTTTGTGTTGTCCGTGAGGAGTAACTCCTCGGTGCCTATCAAGGCTAATGAAGCGAAACTAAGAATCTTCAAAAAGAGTGAAAACAATGAGAACTAATCCATACAACAGAGCACAAGCTCATTGCAGGGTACTGCAGGAAAGCTACTGTACTCATCACACCAGGGTCACACCAATGAACGCAGCGGTAATTCATGTATGATGACGACTTCTAGTATTCCAATATTCAGAGTGAAATGCAATTTGACTTTGTGGTATGGCATTCTCATTTCATGATTTGTGTGCACTCGGCTTAAACAGATCAAAAACCAAGCCACAGTCTGCCTCAATGGCTAATTTAGCAGCAAAAGTGTACCTATACAAGCTCAATCAAGTTACATTTTTTTTTTCCAGTTATTGACTTAATATACAAGAATCTTTCAAGCAGTGTTTGCCCATTTTATTTCTTTTTTGAAATGACGATTTCAGCAGCACTGCTTGAGGATCTCCAGAGTTGTAAGAACTTTCAAATGCCATCAGAAAAAAAAAAAGGCTGGTGGTGGAGCACGCTACCCCTAATGCATCACAATTTTCACAACTTCACATCCAACTCTTCCATCGAAGCTGTCTTGAGCAGTCAAAAAAAAAAAAGTGCACAATCAGATGGCACCAAATCCAGAATATAAGTTCGATGCTTGCACTTCGAATGTCCAAGGGTATCCAAGGAGAGGAGGTGAGTGTTTAAAAGCTTTCCTTTCTCCAACAGAGCTCAGCGTAAGTTTCAATTCTCTCTGAGGCACGCCAGGGAGAGCACATGCGCTCATGAGAGCTGTTCCACAATCTTCATGCGCTTCGAGAATGAACCTTCCAGAGACCTGTAAGGTGGTCACCACCACCCTCTCCGCTCATGGCTGTGTCCTGAATGTCTTCACCACAGACTATTGATGTTCCAGCTGGACAGGGTAAATCAGGATGTCAACGCAAGAAGCCTTTACCCTGCACCTTGCTTTCATGGTCACACCCACAAGCTCATTACAACAATGGGAGCCGTCCACAACGCAACCTTCTCACAACAGTTGGAAACGAATGCCTTGGTGCTTCCTGCCAGTTTCTTGAGTGCCAAAGCTGATGCAAACTCCACTTCTCGTATCATGCGATGGGCAAACACCAGCGGTGGCTCAGTGGTTATGGCACTCGGCTCCTGACCTGAAAGATGCGGGTTCCATCCCAGCTGCGGCGGTCGAATTTCGATGGAGGCAAAATTCTAGAGGCCCGTGTGCTGTGCGTTGTCAGTGCATGTCAAAGAACCCCAGGTGGTTGATATTTCCGTAGCCCTCTACTATGCTGTCCCCCACAGCCTGAGTCGCTTTGGGACGTTAAACCTCCCACAAACCATATTATTTTCGTCAATAAGTGCCAAGGTTTCTTTTGTGCCTCCCAACTGTGACTGGAAACGGATGCCCGCAGAACTCTACACAATTAAGCCAGATTCAAAGATATCATTTCATTTTCGATGAATCCACGAGAAAAAGTTGATGATGATAATGGATCTTAATGGCGCATGGGAAGCTTTAGCTAAAGCGCACCACTGTGCAAGGTATTGTCGTCTACTCAAGGTGAGCTCAGCGACCAATTTTCCAAGCATTTCACCCCAGATAAGCCGAGCACCACACCAGGGGATAGCTTGCACCCACTGTATCACTGGTAGGCACCCTGTGGCACTGGAGATCGAACCCCACACCTCCCACACGCAAGGCAGGTGTTCAAAACACTAGGCCATCTCCTGGAGAAAAAGTCATTCCCTTCAGTGCGCACACACACCAAGATGAATATGTGCTCTACACTTGAGTTCTGCCCCCGGAAAAGACCCAGAGACACCGAAAGCCATCTCAATTAGGTGCAAGCAGGAAGTTTCACAGAAATTCCCACCATAACCCCCCCCCCCCCCCCCCCCCCACTTGCTGTTTTCAACAAAAATAAAGCATGCAATTTCTTGAAAAACCGTTCTACAATAACCACGCTCTACACGATAAACTTTGACAAGAAATGCCTGCCCTAACGAGGCCACTTGGAAAATATCCGAGGAGCAATGAAGTTTCTAAACATTCATTCCTTCCCCAAGCTGCACACAAGCGGACCAAAGGGTTTTTGTTATTCCCTTCAGGAACAACACCCTGAAAGTGCTGCAGGCAATTATGAAAGGCCAAATGTGTGAAGGCAGCAGAAAGCAGGTCAACATTACACTGAACTAATGTGGCAGATGAGCTAGGGCATAAGCACTGTGCTGACCTCACTGGCAAGCTTTTCCTCTAACCGAAAGGAACACATGAACGTCATCAGTGAGCAAAGATCAAAACTTCACACCAACAACAAGACTTCCTTAGCTTGGTCCACGAAAAAAAAAAATATGTGCCCCATATTTGGACGCCCCTGAAACACAACCAACCGAACCCGAGCACCAGGGCGACGCTTCCACGGCGTTCAACTACGGTACCTGTAAGCGGCTGAGGGCGGAACCGAAAGTGCAAAGTCGCAAGGCCACTCGAAACCAACGGACAATCAGCCACGAAGCCTGCATCGCATTTGAAAAGCGTACTTCCCTCGGCCTACGATCGCCCGAAACTGACTGCGTACTCTAGGTTTTGAGAACGATTTGCTTTATCTATGGCCACGCATGCTGCGAGCGGGGCAGCAAAATGAGCCGCGCAGCCTGCAAAATAGTCTGCCGAGATGAGCAGCGACACATGCACTTGATCCGAGTGCTCAGTGCGCGAGCCAAGCTCGGGCACCGCTGACCCCGCCAGCAAAATGGACGCAACCAGGAACTAAGCGGGGCTACGCATGTGCGAAGGCACCCTGGACACGCGATCGACGCAGGTTCACGCTGCGAGAGTCGGTCTCACCGCGAGGGGCACAGCTGCAGCCAAGGTCTGCGCCCTCCGATCTTTTGCTTGTTTTGCGTGCGCGCACGCGGCAGGCAGCTGCATCGCGGGGATTCAGAAAGCGCTCAAGTCGCATCGAAACGCACTGCCCCCGCTGATCGAGCATTTTCGTCAGCGATCCTGCGCCCGCACTGAGACAAGTGCAGGCCGCACAGGCAGCCGAGCAAAACCGTTTTCCCCGTGCGGGCGAAGCGACCGCTCGCGAAAACCAGGCGCGGACGCTGCTCGCGCCACGCTCCAGGCGCGACCAAGCGATCACCCATGAAACGGCGAGCCAAGCGGGCCACGGAGAGAAAGCAAAAAGTAAGAAACGCGCAAGAGGCAAAAAAACAAAAGGGGGAAACGGAAGCACGCATCTCACCTCTGATAGGAATGTCTGTGCAGCCTTCTGGGCGCCGACGTGTAGTAAGTATTCGTAGACGTACAGCGCTAGCCTGCGACAGGGGACAGAGCAGAGAGATCGGTTAGGCAAGCAGCAGACGGCATTCCCGGCGGCCGATCATCGCGACCGCCGCCATGCAGCCGCCCTCCCCTCCCCGGCCGCCGGAATGGAGGCGGTCCACCCATATGCCCGAGGCCTACGAGCAGCCCGCGTCGGGAAACGCAACGTACTTTTTTTTTCTTCTTCTTTTTAAAGAGCAAACTCGCTGGTTCGAAACATGGGCTGCCGTTCACGCGTTCGCTCGAGCCGGGTCCGATCAGCTCGGACCCGCGAGCAGCCAAGAAACGCCGATGAGCACAAGAGCGCGAGGTGCTTCGGCAAGCGTGCCGCCGGGTCGCGCCGCGCACAGCGCCGCACTTTGCCGGCACGGAATCGAACATGGTCGCCGCCGCGGTGGCTACGGGCTACGCGTCTCACTTACTTTTCACGTGCTTGAGCATCCGAAGGTACTGTTGAGCCTTTTCCTTTCGCGTACATACTGTGGATTTGAACAGTCACACACCTGTCACGACATTCAGGACGACACCGACCATGTTACCATAGAAACATCAATTGATCTGTCAAAGACTGCCTTGTGATTGGGCTCACCCCCCAGCATGCACGGGCTCCCCCTGGGCATGATCGTGACGTCACGCGAGCGTGCGCTTCCATTGGTCGCTGTGGCGTCATTACCGACCGCCATTTTGAAAAAAATGAATCTGAGGAAGACAGCGAACGCAATAGTAGCTATTTTCTTCGCTGATTCTTGCATTATACTTTGTGCCTTCAAGTTAAAAAATAATAGTAAGTGAACACTTGCTTGCTGACGTGACAAAAACAAAACGCGGCCGTGAACTTTATTGGTTTACGGGGTGTGCGCTCGCCGGACGGAACAGCGGCGAGAGAAAAGTTGGGGCAGCTACGTAGCGCGCTGCACTCGCCGCTCGGGCGATTCCCGGCTCGTTTCGCGGCCCCGGCTGCGCTGCTGCTGGGGCGTTTGTTTTTTTCCCTGGGCTGAGCAGGTAACCACCACGGTTCGGAAGCCGCAGCGCTCGCTTTGCATGGAAGTCTCCCGACAGACCGGAGAGGCGCCTCAATGAGAGCCTCACTGTGTTGCATACTTGACGCTCCTCTGCCAGCATGTGTTTTCACGAGTCCGCCAACACCATTTTGCTCTTTTTTTCTCCACGTGTAGGTGACGTCGTTCGATAGTCGGAACTCAATAAACAACGGGAGCGGACCCAAACTCCCCGTTATCGAAGATTGGGCGAGGCCTTGACGTCACGTCCTGTTCGTCTGCCTGAGTGAAAAACAGCGGGGAAATGCTGGAATGGGACGAATTTCTGAGCTGTTGCCGAGAGATTGAAGCCGTCTCGGCCACGCTTGGCGATGGCTGGAGCTGCGTGGTCGCCAAGGTTGGTGGCAGTTTTCCGCACCCTGACCGATTTTTTCACGGGACAGCAGAAAAAAAATCGGGCCGTCCACTTCCGTCGTCTGCTCTTCGGGGCGTATCGGCGGGCCAATGCTGTGCGGTGATTGGCAGCCGAGTATGCGATTGGGAAAGTCGCGCGGTTGTTTTTGCGAAACCTGCGAAGCCTCGTCCCGATGTTCCAGACAGTGACGAGCACTGCTTGCGTTTTTTGTTTTTCTCCATCTTTGAAATGTAGGTCTTGATGGAGTGGCGTTTTGTAACCCTTTTTTTTTTTACACATGGACTACTTGCAGTGGTCACGAATGCTTTTATTTTATTTTCCTATTCTTGGTGCTCACTCATGCGCGGTTATGATATAGCCGCTGTAGTAACTTGAGCCAGAAATAACTTCGCAGAAGTGGAAAGCTGGGTCGCTTAGCACAGCGACACAGGTTTTAAGGCGCGAAGTTTGAAATAGTGAGCGCAAAACACACGGAGGAAGGACGCTCTGCGCAGTCTCTCTCGGTTGTGTGTGTGTGCGTGCGTCGCGCCATTTACAGCAATGTTGTTTTAGCTACGCAGCGTCGAAGCCGTTTGCAAAAAGCGCGGGGTTGGCCAGTTGTACTGGAGGTGTACAACGCGGATACTTCGCCGCATCACCGCGGCAATTTTTTTTCCTCTTTTTTTTTCTCTTTCTTTTTTCCCCGTGTGAACGCTCGTACCAGCGTGAAATCTCCGCATTTAGATGCGCCTAAGCTACTTTGCATACCCCCCACCCTCCTTATATTTTGCCGGCAGTGATCGCTGTCTAGTATGCCTGTTCTGGTGCCTACCTCCCATCATCGCGCCGCCCCTGACCGACGGCGTTCGGTGTAGACCAACCACTGCAAAGCTAACAATGCTCGCCTCTACGACGTCGTGACTTTCTGTTATCGTCTGCGTGCCGCGTGCGACTCGTTCGCACTGTCGGACTTTGCGCTTTTCGCGGATGCACTGATTGTTTGCAACCAACAAAAAGTAAATTGGGCCCAAAAGCTGGGGCAGCGCAGGTGTAGACTGAATGCTTCGCTAAAATTAAGAATATGGAAGCTCCCGTAACCAACGCGCTTCGAGATCGGCGCGAAAAGAAAAAAAGAATTAGTAAAACCGGATGAAAAGTTTGCCTGCGGAGAAGGTCGGGCAGAAAATAACCTCCTCCTCTCCGTGCTGTGCTTTTGTTTTGCCGCCCTCCTCCTCAGATTTGCATAGGCCGAGAGAGGGCCAAGTTCGCGCCAAGTCGGAGAACTTTGCGAAAGACAGCGGCGCATGCGCGCTGCAGCCGGCCTCCCCCCGAGCGCCGGGCCGTGGGTCCAACCCCGGCTTGCTCCAGCCGCGCAGCCATCGATCGGACTCCGCTCCAGACGCGACCACGGGCTCAGCGGCGTCTTTCAGCTCTCAACCAACCACGTGGATTTTTCCCGCCAACAACACTCCTCCCTCGCAGACTTTCCACAGAGGTGCGGGGCGTCGCACGGGTGAACCGAGCCTAACCTAACTTGCGACGCCGATTGAGCGGAGCGTCTCACTTTCGGGGCCCCCGGCGTATGTTCGGGCATCTTACAGTGGGAAAGCATTTTGAGCGCTCCCATACCGCCAAATTTTCGTGCCCTACTGGCACATACTGAATCCGCTTGGGTGAGGTCGGACCAGAATGGACTCAACAGTCTTCAAGCCTTTGAGCCGTCTATAGTTGAGCATTCAAGGCACCCGTCAAGCTATAAACTTCATCAAGGCAGGAACCTTTGCCCTAACCTTTCGAGGCCCGAACAGGGGTCAAAAGCAGATCGTGTGGTCCGTAGACTTTTGTCCAAGACTGTTCAAACGAGCTCTGCACTTCCATCCAGCCCCCGCAGATGGGCCACTGATTCCCCCAACTCCCTTTAGAAAGGCTATAACACCCCCTTAATTCGTAATGAATTTTCTTTATTGTTTTCTTACGATGGGTCAATTCGTTCAATATCGCGGGTAGAAGGGCATGCACGCGAAGGGATACATCGTCCGTAGCTGCCTTGTGGCTGAAGACGCCACGACTTCCACGTGAAAGAAAGCACTGCGAATATGACGACCTCCCAGGCCTCAAAGCGCCAGAGCAGGACGTAAGCATGGGGAGCGTGCAGAAAGACCGGGGCGCCGCGTGGTGAAGCCCATGGAAACCTGTGGCGTGCTGTCTGGCGGCGGCATAGAGCAGCGTGCTGAGCATCACCATTGATGGCTCCGGACTGCCAGACGCGCGAGGTGCCACTGACGATGACAGACGTGTTTTGAAGCGAAAAGCTTCACTAGGCTCATCAACACCGCGCTTCTCGTGAGCCACCTCTTGGCGCCGCCGCGGCGCGCCCTTCCTCCTCCTCGCCACCTGTTTACCCTTCGCCGCTGCTAGCGGTTCTTATCGCGTTCTTATCGTGTTATCGCAAAACGTTGCGATAACGCCCGAGCGGCGGCGGCGGACATAAAAGAGGCCGCGCGCCGCGGCGCACGCTCCATCGCCCTCTTCTCCTCGCCACCGGTTTATCGCTTGCCGCTGCTGCGCGGTCTACGCCGCCGTCCCAAAAGAAGGTTCTTTCGCAAGGCGTTGATGGAAGGAAGAAAAGAAGACCCAGAAGTGGTAGCGAGGGAGTTGGCTCAAAATCTACACCGCTACCGTGGTGCTCCCAGTGCATTGTGCGCGAACTGCGACAGCCATGACGTCAAACAGAGCATAACTGCAGCTTTTCGCTTGTATATCCAGGCTTAACCAGAGCTAAGCCACTGCCAATTTTTTTTAAATCGATTTTATCTTGAAATCGGTGGGATGTTGTAGCAAGGCACCCGGGCGGATGTAACTGTTCGGAATTATGTTTTATTTATTTATTTATTTATTTATTTATTTATAGATACTGCGATCTTGTACAGATCATAGCAGGGTGGGACAAAACAAAATACAAGCATATAAACACACAAATTCACAACATTTACAGGCACTTTTCAAACCGAAGTAAAGAATTTTGATTAACAGTCTCGCTATTATAAGTTTGTTCCAATCAGTAATTGTCCTCGGAAAAAAAGAATATTTAAAGCTGTTATTTCGCGCGTTCAAAGGGGTCATTGTTAGTGCATGCCTTTGTCTCGTGTTATAACCTGAGGAGTAAGAAAAATAATTAGAGGTATCAACTTTATAATGTCCTTTTATAAGCTAGAAAAAAAACTTTAATCGACAAACACGATTGCGCTCAGTGACGGGAGGTAACCCATTTCGCCTCACGAGCTCACTTACAGATGCACGGCCATATGAGTTAAAAACAAATCTAGCTACTTTATGCTGTATTCTCTCTAATTTCTGAATGTTTGTTAATGTGAAAGGGTCCCAAATGATTACGGCATATTCTAGAAACGGACGGATGAGGGAATTGTACGCCAATAGACGAACACTAGGTGGGGATGACTTTAGGGAGCGCCTCAAGAAAAATAGTTTCCGCATTGAGTTTGTCACTACAGCGTCTATGTGTTTTGACCACGAAAGGTTGTTAGTTAGTAATGTTGAGAATGCTTATATAATTGAGGCGTTTAGTTTTTCTATTACCAGGAAATACGTGAGTGCTCACGTCTTGGTAATATTTCTTTTGCTAGTTTAGTTACTGAGTGAAAGGTCAGTATGTGCAAAGTGTCTTTGTTTGTACGTATTCAACCAGTTGCTTTATGTAGCAGCCGTAAATTCATGTCTACCCCGCCGCGGTGGCTCAGTGGTTACGGCGCTCGGCTGCTGGCCCGAAAGACACTTGTTCGATCCCGGCCGTGGCGGCTGAATTTCGATGGAGGCGAAATTCTAGAGGCCCGCGTACTGTGCGATGTCGGTCGAAATTTCCGGAGCCCTTCACTACGGCGTCCCTCATAGCCTGAGTCGCTGTGGGACGTTAAACCCCAGTAAACAAAACTAAATTCATGTCTAGATGTGTGAGTGTCGTGCTGATCGTCGTGATTTATATCAAGGCTTCGATGTACACCTTTCGCGTGTGTGTACAGTTTTGAGCATGGATTCGACATTATAGTGTGTGCGTATAAGTATTGAGCTGATCTGTTAAGCTTAGAGCACATGTACGCGTGTTTTAAAGCGTTTTCCACATCTGCGCTACGCGAGTGACGCTGAGCAGCTATAGTTATTTTAATTAGGTTCATTGCAAGTAGTCCGAACTGGCGCGTAGTTCCTCGGCTCATTTTGTGTAGACCATGTTCTTTGAGGTTTTTCTGTTCACAAAGACGACTTTAAACATTGTGTAAAGTGGAGTAATTGTTCGGAATCTTTGTCATGATTGTCGGTCATAAAGGTTGATGTAGTCCTACGCGCCATCGACGACTCTAGTTAAAAATTAAAAATGATTAATACTGCTTCTCCTCTTCGGCCAGGTTTCGATGGAGGTGAAACGCAAAAGGTGCCCCTGTTCCGTGAGATGTCAGTGCACGTTAAAAATCCCCAGGTGGTCAAATTAATTATTCCGGGGTCCTCCACTACGGCACCTCTTTCACACCCTCCTTGCTCCCTTCACTTGTAGCGCGGTTCGGGTGTCCTCCGAGACTGACTGAAAAACTTTATATTAAAATTATGTACAGAGAGCGAGTGGAGCGTGCCTTAAGGGGCCGTTCCTTGCAAACGCTAGGTGGGCTGCTCATTACAGGAGCCCATTGGCTGGAGCTATACTGCTCGGGCGCGCCCGACCAGGGCCTTTTGGCTCGCCAGGTCATAGCAGCCGAGCAGGGCTGCCTCCCAGTCCTCCCGGGTAGGGTTGGGGATAGGGGGAAGGTGCGGGGTTGATTGGCATGCCCACACCATGTGGTAAAGGTCCGAAGACAGTGCGGGCACTACCCTGTGCACGCAGGGTCGAAATGTTTGATGACTGCCGGGCACAGCAGTGTTTTAGTATAAAGGCGAAAAGAGTAAGCGTTCCTCCGCCTTCGTGAGGCCCTTGCAGGGCTTAGGAAAGATTGCATGACCGAATTGGTAATATTGGATGATTTCCTTGATGTGAGACAGTTACTGCGCCATTTCTGTTCCTCAAAAACCAATTTCAATTTCCAAGCTCTTCAGTGCAGTCACATGCTCTTCGCCGATACCCTTGCTGCCAAGAAGAAACTAACCGTGGCGGAAACATTCTCGGTAACTCATGGTATACGTTGGCCTCCTGGTCTTCGTCTTCATGAGATTCCTGGTAGCGTAGGGGGAACGTTCGTGCTTCGCGTACTATTATTTCCGTCTGAGAATGGTTCTCCGGTGTCGATGTCATCATCTGCACCAACGAGGTCATCCCAGGCGACATCAGGTCGGGCGAGTTATGCATCGACGAAGCGTTGCCACAAATCCACATGCGTCCGATAACATGGGTGTTCGAAGGGACCTCCACCGTTGCTGCTCCGTAAACCCTGCCTTAGGGCTGCAATTTTTGATGCGCTCCGCAGTGAGTACAGTTCACGCGACCTTATTTTGCGGCGGGAAGCAGAGATCGGAACTTGGACGCTGGAACTTGTTCTGTAAATTGCTATCACCATGCGCCGCAGAAGCGCCGCCTTAAGCCCACGAAAGTGGCCGGTCTTGCTCGTCGCCTTCGGTGGCAGGCGAGAGTGGGCACAGGCAGGGAAGGCAGCATGTTTTTTGCGGTGGGTAGCGCGAACTTTCATGAAACGACTTGGGACAGGGACAGAGAGACGACGAACAGAACGAGCGAACCGGGCACTTGTTGATCGCGAGCAGGAAAGAGAGGAATTCCTGGCACGACCCTTACAAAAAAAAATTTAGACAGTCTGTAGAGTGTCTATAAAGTCTATAGATTGTCTATAGAGAAATCCTAGAGAACAGTCTATAGGCAACACAAATGCCATAGACAGTCTATAGACGATGTATAGATTTATGGCCATATACATTCATAGACTTTTGTCTATAGACACAAAGAGCAATATCTATAGGAAGTCAAAGGAGTCAATAAGAAGTCTATTGACTGTCTATAGACCATTTTTATAAGGGGACCGCACCGCACTCAAGTGTTTATATTCCTAAAGTCCATAACACGCGGCCCGGCCGGTGGCGATGGTCTCCACGGCCGGGTCCTCCGAGCGCAGCAGGGTCGCCCAGTCCTCCCAGGTCTTGAGGTTCTCTAGGTCCCGCGGGGGAGGGTCCGCCGGGCAGAGGGAAAGGATGTGGAGGGAAGAAGCGAAGGGTTCTGGGCATAGGGCGCAAGCAGGAGTGGGGAAGGAGGGATGATAGGCGTTCCTATTTTATTTATTTATTTATTTATTTGTTTATTTGTACATACTGCTAGCCTCACATTTGAGGCCGTTGCAGGAAAGGGACACATTACACATTGAAAGCAACAAACTTGAAGTAGGCACGGTCACAAGCAATTTGAACTGATGAGGCAGTAGAAATACATTCTATCTTGGTTTATACAAACGCTAAAAATTGCAATAAGAGGAGTAAATGGTAGGTTAGAATATTTAGCACACGAAAACAGAAACAAAAAGCTAAAAAGTGAGTACATATTCAAGAAGCAAATGATAATACGCATCATATTTTGACAAATATCAAACAAACAGACAAAGAAATCAAGAAGCAACATAGCGCGCATGCGTCTACTATACAGCATTGCTTGATATGTAAGCGATGAAAGTTTCTAGTGATGCGCAATTGATTTTCAATGCGGTAGCGTTGGTTGGTTGCCTCAAATAAAGATGGCACGTACCCACTACGGGGGAATGGCCAAGACGGGCACGGACGTTAGCGGTAAGACTCCGGTTCTGCAAAAAACACTGCGTCATCGTCATTAGCGTAGCGAACGAAAAATCGCCGCAGAGGCAGTTTAAGTGGGCTACCTAGGTCACGTGACCTTGTGGCGTCATCACAACCTGCCCAGCGGATAGTGAAAAACTGCCCACCGTGGCAGGTGGCAGTTAAATCAATGATTGATCGCGAGAAGTTGCTCAGGAAGAGTAACCCGGGTCGCACAACCTTTACCGCTGGCAGCAGCTGCCATCGCAGGGCAGCGGCGCATCGCTTAACCGCCGCACCACTGCGCCAGGGGGGGTATGAGGACTCCCACCCCACAGATCTATGAATGTAAAGTAGAGGATGACCAATTCGGCATGTATGGGCATTAACGCTATCGCCTCATACCCTTAAGGCGGAGCTTAAAGGGGCTCTGAAATACCTTCCAAGGAGAGCACATCAACTCGCTCAATCACTGCATTCTGTTGTCATGGACATTTGAGCCAAATAATACACTTTTACAGTAGAACAACTGCAGATTGGGCTAGTTGGTGTAGATTCATAATAGTTCAACAGCGCAAACACACACACCAAGAAGGAGACAAGACACACACAGACACACACGCAACGCGCCTTGTGTGTGTCTTGTCTCCTTCTTGGTCTGTGTGTGTTTGCGCTGTTGAACCATCATTATGATACTTTTACACGCAGCAGAGAACCCATAATCACGCGCGAAAGTTGGCGAGCCCTTTCCGGCGACATTTTCATGCTCGCACCCTCCTCCGTCGCACCGCTCCTGCGTACGAGGTCTGTTAGAAAAGTATCCGACTTTATCTTTTTTTGCGAACACCTGATGGATATGAGACAAGCGCGCTTGCATCAGGCGACTTTGAACCTTCATGCGCATGCATGAATTTTTTCCCGCCTGCCGATAGCGTCAGTCGCTGGGAAGCAGCGTTTGAGTGAGGCAGTGTGCAGTGCTCTCGTCGGTTTTTTATTGCAAGGAAAATGGCGGAGTGAAAAGAGCAGCGCTACTGCATCAAATTTTGCCATAAACTTGGCGACAGCCGAGTGGAAACCATTCGAAATATTCAGACGGCTTTCGGTGAAGATGCTATGAGCAGCACACAGTTTAAGCAGTGTTACAATTGTTTTAAAGATGGCCGCACATCGGTGGAGAACGAGCCACGCTCCAATCGGCCATCAACATGCCAAAATGACCAGGTCATTGCCGAACTGAACGCTATGGTGATGCGGGACTGTCGCGTGACTATCCGAGAAATTGAGGAAGAGGTGGACATGAGCAATTTCTCCGCACATTCCATTATCACCGAAGATTTGGCCATGGAGAGAGTTGCGGCGAAATTCGTGCCGAAGCTGCTCACGGTGGAGCAAAAGCAGCTTCGTGTTGAAGTCTCAAAGGACATGTTGGATTCCGCAAACAGTGACCCCGACTTCATCAACATCATAATCACTAGTGACGAGTCTTGGGTGTACAGGTACGACCCGGAAACCAGATCCCAGTCGTCAGAGTGGAAGCATTCCACGTCACCAAGACTTAAGAAGGCCCGCCAATTGCGCAGCAATGTGAAAGTGATGCTGACTGCTTTCTTTGACACCCTCTTTGTGGCAGACCACGAGTACGCACTCTACAGGGTCAAACAATGACCAAAGAGTACTACAGGGATGTCCTCCGTTGCCTACGTGATGCTGTGCGGCGCAAGAACCCAGAGCTGAGGTCAACAGGAAATTGGCGCACCCATCGCGCCAATCCTCCTGCACATTCCTCGCACTCGAATCAGATTTTTTGGTGAAAAACCAGACTCCTGTAGTTCAACAGACTCCTTACTGTCCTTATATGGCCCCTGCGATTTCTGGCTGGTTCCCAAAATCAAAAGGCCATTGAAAGGAGCGCGATTTCAGACAAGGAAGAACATTATGGCTGCAACGACAGCTGAGCTAAACTCCATTCCGAAAAGGGCCTTTTCGGAATACTTCCCACAATGGCAGCACCGCTGGGAGAAGTGTGTGGAGTCCCAAGTAGACTACTTTAAAGATGACTAGGTTTGCAACGCTCCAGTTATGCAAGTTTTTTTTCAACGGCCAAAGGTCGGATACTTTTCTAACAGACCTCGTATACCAGTTCAGAGGTGGCTATTGGTTAGATTCTTTTTGATGTCGGGCGGCTATCGTGGCCGCGGCCAATAAGAGGCGTAGCTCCGGCGGTTCAGGAAGCTACGCCTCCGGAGGTGGGGCCAGTGGAGAAACACCTACCTTTCAGCGTGCAAAAAGTGACGAGAGGAGAGGGAAAGGCGCGAAGACGCTGAAATTCAGAGCCGCCGTGGTGGCTCAGTGGTTATGGCGCTCGGCTGCTGATCCGAAAGTCGCGGGTTCGATCCCGGCCGCGGCGGTCGAATTTCGATGGAGGCGAAATTCTAGAGGCCCGTGTACTGTGCGATGTCAGTGCACGTTAAAGAACCACAGGTGGTTGAAATTTCCGGTGCCCTTCACTACGGCGTCCCTCATAGCCTGAATCGCTTTTGGACGTTAAACCCTATAAAACAAACCAGTTCGTTTATTTATGATGCCATTTTTAATTTCACTTACTGGAGCAGTGAACTTCGTTGAACAGTAGACATCGCACCGCCAAAACCACATCACGTATTGTCACGTAGCGGTGACGGAAGTCCGATAGTCAGGAATGGACCTGGAAGGCTTCCAACTCAGAAAGAAGTGAACAATCAGGGACGGCGATAGTAACAAGCGTGTGGCGGTCGTCGTAGAACAGAATCGGTGCCACTATCGGCCGTGCTTAATTTGAAGATGGCAAGGAACCTTCGAGATAAGGCGCCAAAAGCAACTGTGACGACCGCACATACTCCGCGGGTCCACACGGGACGGAGAGGCAGACACCGCTAGGCTCAGTTGGAACCATACCTCGGCAAAATCATCAGACCTCGGTCAGACTTTTTGGCGAACTACCCACTGATGACAGAGTAGTCAGCGCCTGTGTCCACCAGGGCAGTTATCGTCGCTAGACACTTCGAGATCGGATGTTCGTGTTCTCGTATTGCACGTGACCTGTAAGTCCGGTCGTCTCGGCTTCGTCTTGTGCTGTGACCGCGCCTGGGTTATGCTGTCATTTTTCAGGGCGACGGCGTCATTTTGAACTAGGGTCGTGTCGTGGTCGAACTAGGCTTTCTAGGCAGAATCGGTGTAGTGCGGGCGGCGTATCCACACGGCGTGGTCTTTGTCTTTTCGTTTGTTATCTTTTGTTATCGTTTGTTATCGGCTTTAGTTTGGTGCCTCTGATAGCCTTCGCAAATTTTTTGGTGCTTTATTATAATCATTTTTTTTTTTGCTTTTGCCGCCTGTTTTAAATGGGCAGCCTTCTCGACGTATTTCACATTGTGGCTTGCTCACTGTGTTGCGGCCAGCACCTCGGCGGTTCATATACACCAACGTAGACCCGTTGATCTCGGTCCCCACTTTGGTGGGGGTGAGGGTCTCGTCAGAGGGTCCTGCACACCCCAACCACGCTCTGCACAGAGGAGGGCTCCGTGCTTCTTTACTGAGCATGAGCGCCTCACATCATTGCTGGCACATTGGGCTGCAGCCTGCTCTTCACAAGCACCGGCGGGTACCCATTGATACTGTGCTTGAGCCCGACTGTGTGGTTGGCGAGGGTCTCCCCGGAGGACCCTGCACATTTCCTACCACGCTCTGCACTGTTGTGCCTGGGGCATCCCCAACCCCAACGCTGTCACCACTGTGGTGCCTCGTTCATCTCAGCCTGCCGCCACTGCTGCGCAGAGCTGAGCGAAGAAGTGGTCAAGGCGGCGACGAGTTAAGAAAACAGTATATACAGGGGCTTGACATAGTCGGCACAGGGGCCTAGAGAATAACTGGCTAGCACAAAAGTGTGTAGCGATGACCCGGGAGGACGTCTCTCTCGCTTGCTGTCCTTGACTCGGTGTCCGTCTCCTTGCTCAGCGCGGCTCGGTTTTTATAGCCTCGGAAACTGTTGAAGCAGACAGCAGTTCAAACCCTCCGAACAGGACACGCCGCTGGTCCCCGTCTGAATTGGACGAATGGACGAGAGGTACTCAGCCGTTCAAAATTTGCAGCTGGGAAAAGGCTGCTGGCGAATCGTCGGTTGAGTCTCTAACCGGCGATAGCGAGGGGTTGGAGAGATTCCGCCGTGCGAGCCTGGATGAGTCATGCCGCAAGCCGCGACTTGTGCACGACTTGGCTTACTTTGTCCGATGCCGGGTACGAGGCGCCTGTTTCCACGTGATTCCAGCGGAATGCGTGCTCTGGTATAACACCCTCACCCCCCCCCCTCCCCCCGCCAGACAATGCGCCACGAAGACGATCTGCTTCCACGTGGATCGGATGCGGGGCGCGCTCGTACGCCAGGCGCCTCCGATTTCTCGTCCGGTTTCTCGTCCGCAGGTTGCTGCACGCTCCTTTCCGTGTACGGGTCCCACTCGCACTGCTTCACCGCCTTGTCGCCAAGGTGTCTCTACCTGGTTCGCTTGATTCTTCTGAAGACCTTGCTTCTAAGAAATGGTGTTTGTTCTGCATCTTGCCAATAACCAACCAACTACAGGCAACACCCATCACGAGCAAGTGCCCGCTGTCACGCATCAAAACACCAGACTTAAAAATTACCCCCCCCCCCCTCCCCCGCCAGACAATACGCCACGAAGACGATCCGCTTCCACGTGGATCGGATGCGGGGCGCGCTCGTACGCCAGGCGCCTCCGATTTCTCGTCCGGTTTCTCGTCCGCAGGTTGCTGCACGCTCCTTTCCGTGTACGGGTCCCACTCGCACTGCTTCACCGCCTTGTCGCCAAGGTGTCTCTACCTGGTTCGCTTGATTCTTCTGACGACCTTGCTTCTAAGCAATGGTGTTTAATTGTTCTGCATCTTGCCAAGAACCAACCAACTATACAGGCAACACCCATCACGAGCAAGTGCCCGCTGTCACGCATCAAAACACCAGACTTAAAAATTACCCCCCCCCCCTCCCCCGCCAGACAATACGCCACGAAGACGATCCGCTTCCACGTGGATCGGATGCGGGGCGCGCTCGTACGCCAGGCGCCTCCGATTTCTCGTCCGGTTTCTCGTCCGCAGGTTGCTGCACGCTCCTTTCCGTGTACGGGTCCCACTCGCACTGCTTCACCGCCTTGTCGCCAAGGTGTCTCTACCTGGTTCGCTTGATTCTTCTGACGACCTTGCTTCTAAGCAATGGTGTTTAATTGTTCTGCATCTTGCCAAGAACCAACCAACTATACAGGCAACACCCATCACGAGCAAGTGCCCGCTGTCACGCATCAAAACACCAGACTTAAAATCATTACCCCCCCCCCCCCCCCCCCCGCAACGCCCTCGCCGATCACCTTCTCCCCAGTGTCGTTCACCACCGCCACAAGGAAATTAGCGGGTGCGGCCGATGGATGGGCAATCGCGGGGTCGTCGATATTGCCAATTCCTCTGCCCATCGTTTTGCTAAAGAACCGCCTTGTAGTGTAAGTGGACGGTACTTGCGTCGTGGCCTTAGTGGACACTGGTGCCACAGTGTCGGTGATGAGTTTAGCCTTCAAGGACGGTCTTGGTTGTGAACTAATTTGCGGTTGGGATAGTGCTGTGATATTCTGTGGAGCAGAGGAAGAACCAACCATTGGTTCCTCTAGGTATTTGTTTCGTAAATATAGTGATCTCTGGCTACGTGTTCCGAACTGAATTCACGATGCTCCCTCGCTCTACGCAAGACATCATCTTAGGTAATGTATTAACTTTTTACACCAGTGCGACGCCACTCTCGACTTCCGCAGTGACGGCATATAATGAAGTCCTGGTCTTCGGTCGGCTTTCATAGAAGACTCGCTGCTGGGTCCACAAGCGTTTTCTGTCTCCTCAGGCACCGTCGTTCCAGCGATGCCCGCCATATTAAGGGGAAAGCCTTTAATGCCTCGTACTGTCGTTAGCAGCCGTGTCGGCAGCCGCAGATTTGTCCGCGTTTCGGCGTCACTACTTGAACAGAAACTGCGTCAAGGCTTGGAATCGAACTAGGTCCTTTAGCAAATTGAAGTGGAGGCGCTACCACTCCGCCACGGAGGCTCAAGGTTTGGGCATGAATAACGGCGCATCTAGTGAATGCTTGCGTTACATAAGTAAAAGAAATAAAAAAACTAAGAAATAAGAAAACAAACAGAAATAAAAAATTAGAAGAAAAATAAAATAAATTATGAAAAATAAAAATATATAAAAAAACAAACAGTGCGCCAGGAAAGGCTCTAGAGCCAAAGTGCCCCTGAATTTTTTTTCGTTCCAATTGTGTCCTCGAGCACAGTTTCCAATGCCTTCGATGCTGTGGTGAAACCTGGTTCCCTTGACTGCGCAAAGAAAAGTGTACTGGTGCCCCGCAGCCTCGTCTGTCTAAAGCAGCACAGGGAATCGGGCCAATATTGGAAACTTACTGGCAAAGGCCGACCCTACAAGGAACCAGAGTTCCATTTCCAATATTGGGCCTATTATCTGTGCTGCTTGGGGTGTGACCAAGGGGCATGCCACTCTTTGGACTGTCAATCATTCCAACGAACCTGCCGTATTGCCACGTGGTTTAAAACTCACCGGCTTTGAAGAACGCCTTTCTGTGCCAGTTGCCGCTCTCACTAACAACGTGTACCGTCCAACTAGCAGCCGCGACCTGACCGAATCTCAATTCTTGGTCATACCAACAAATCCCTACCCGCCGACGACTGCCAGATATTGATGGCCGTTCTTTTGAAGCATGCGGACGTGTTTGACTTAGCTTGCGACCAACCACCGCCGATTCCAGCTTCCCCATGACATGATAAATACTGGGTCTGCACAACCGATTCGAAAGAAGCCATACCGCGTCTCAACTTTGAAACTTCAGATAACTGATGAACAAGTCTGTGACATGTTGCACCGAGGCATTATTCAGGAATATTCAAGCCCTAGGGCCCCTCCAGTGATCCTCGTCAAAAAGATGGAACATGACGATTTTCTATCGAATACCGTCGCCTTAACACTGTCACAAAGATGGATGTTTACCTGCTTCCACTGCCTCCACTCATCCTCCTACTTTTTCTCGGTGGATTTACGGTCCGGACATTGGCAGATTTCGACGCACCCGAAAGACAAAGAGAAGACGGAGTTCGTGGCCTCTGACGAGTTGTATGAATTTAATGCGATGCCATTCGACCTTTGAAACGCTGCTGCCACTTTTAAACGATTTATGGATACGCTTTTGCATGGACTGAAGTGCCAAGTTTGCATGTGTTACCTAGACGATATGTTACCATTTTTGGAAGGACCTTCTCCGACCATAACAGCCGCTTAGCCGTTTTCCTTGAGTACATAGAGATAGGGGGCCTCGTGGTGATCTCTAAGAAGTGTCGCTTCTGTGAACGCCAGTTCACTGTGCTTGGTCTTCTGGTGGACAAGGGGAGTGTGAAGACCGCCCCGTAGAAGATTGAAGCTGTCAGCAGTATCAGAGAGCCCCAATCGCTGAAAGATCTCAGGCTTTTCTTAGGACTTTGCTCGTACTTTCGGCGCTTCGGTCCAAATTTTCTGACTTAACCTATCCTCTTATATGTCTCTTGCAGAAAGACATTCCTTTCTAATGGACTCGCGAATGCGACTCCTCGTTTCACCAGCTCAAGTTTCTCCTTACTCCGCAGCCAATATTGGATCATTTCTGCCCGACAGCGCCCATTAAACTCTACAGTGACTCCAGCAGAATCAGCGTGGGTGCTGTGCTCATCCAACGCAGTGGTGGCAATCAGTACGTTGTTCCTTATGCAAGTCGCACCCTCAGCAAGTCTGAGCGCAATTACACTCTGGCGGAGCAAGAGTGCCGCGCCTTTGTTTTCGGCGTACAACGACTTTGTTCCTACCTTTATGGACATGGTTTTTCAATCGTCGCAGACCATCATTCTCTTGGCTGGCTTGTGAATCTGTACGGTTGGCCCATTGGGCATAAGACTTCAAGAGTTCAACTTCACAGTGTCTTACAAAAGTGGCCACCAACACTCTGACGCTGACTGCTTCTCGCCGCTGCCGCTCGCGATTAATACTTCCGATGATGAAAAATTTGGCGGCTATCCCGCCGCCGTTTCCCGAGTTTCCAAATCTTGGCACTTTGAAGACCTAACAACGCAAGCATGAGCGCTTGGCAGCGTTTTTTGAAGAAGCCCTTAACCCGACATCTGCAAGCCCCATTCTGCATTCGCGACGGTTTACTAGAACGAATTACTCGTCTGGAGGTGCGCACTTTCTCCTCGTCGTTCTGGCTACTCTCTATCCCTCTGTTCTACGCACAGTGCACGATGTGACGTGACGTTATGGCTGGGCACTTGGGGTTTGCCAGGATCGTTAACCGCGCTTAATAACGTTTTATACTGGCCAAAAATGCGTCGCACAATTCAGCGTTACGTGGCCATCTGCGTGTAGTGTCAGCGGTTCAAGCTTCCTACAACTTCTCCGCCGGGACGCATGCATCCTGTGACACCTCCAAGCACACCATACGAGCAAACGGGTCTTGATCTGCTAAGCCCGTTCCCCGCTCGTCCAAAGGTAACCGCTGGGTCATCGTGTGCGTTGATTTCCTCAGCCGTTACTGCGAAACCGCCGCCCTACTTTCCACCACCTTTGATGATGTCTCTCTGTTTATTCTTCATGCTGTCATCCTACGTCCTCATTCTGTCATCCTATGGACCTCTTCGCGTCGTTATCAGTGACCGCGGCAGACGTTGTGGAAGAATTTCTGCGCCTTTGCTGTTGCCATTTCCGGTATACTCGACGCTTACCACCCCCAGGCGGGTGAGTTCGTTGAACGTACAATTCTGGCAGTCACGAACATGCTTGCCATGTATGTCGACTGCCGTCATAACAACTGGAACGACATACTTCCCTTCATTACATACGCCTATAACCCGTCGAGGCATGAAAAAATTGCTTATGACTCGTATTTCTTTATGCCCGTCCGCCTCGAAGCTCTCTCGACACCATCTTACCTTTCTCTCTGGACACCGAGCCTTCTATTGCAAGCGCCCGTAGGACTACGGCTTGCTGGATACGCACCTTGACATCGCAGGACCGTTTTAAGCAGCGTTACGACCGTCGGCCCAGGGATATCTGCTACCTGCTTGGTGTCGTTTTACGGTTGTGGACGCCTCTCCGCAAGCGTTGTTTGTCCGAAAAGCTGCTGTCCGAATACACAGGCCCGTTCATTGTGCTAGCTCGCCTCAAGGACCTGAACTACGTGGTCGCTCTCAAATCTACGCAAGGACGCTGTTCTGGGAAAACCAAAGTCGTGCATGTCGCATGGCTAAAGCCCTTCCACTTTCGGGGCCCTGATTGATTAATTGGCCCAGAGGGCTTCGTCTGCGAAGAAGGAAATGTCACGGGCTACCTATGGACGCTGAAGGAACAACGAAGAAGTGAGGACGCGGAAAAAGAAGCTCGCCATCTCTGTGATGTTTGCCATTAAGCCTGAGGACATCATCATCATCATAATCACCATCAGCATCTTCGCGCTGACGCACCAAGCTATGGTCGACGCGCATATGTAAATAATATTTTGTAAACAGAACATGAGACAATATTCTCCTAGCTATATTTCTGTCCCCTTTTGTTCTCTCTTCAACAAGAGAGACATGTGGGATACCAGAACTCTAAAGTGCGTACGTAGACAACGTGTCAGGAGTCATGACATAGGACACACATAATGAAGAGAATACTGCATAAAAACTGGTTTTCTTGAGATCACTTGTATTAGAGAACACTCGGTTGAGACTGCAAATGATCTCTTAGAATTTTGACGAAGCTGTTAGAACATCAATTATAACCTATTGGCTAGTCGGTACATTTTTTTTTTGGTTATAAGGAGCCGCACTTAAAACTACACGAGCGCGTTTTCCTGTCCACCTTTCGCGTGCCCGTTTTATGCTGCGCCTTCTTATGTCTGTTGGAACACAAATTGCTGTTCGCGAAGTAACGAAATACAACTGGGCGGAACTCGCGAAATGCTCGTCGAAGGCACCTATGCCTATATGTGCTATCTCTCCTTTTCCCTTGCTTATCAGGCTAATTCTGGTCCCCGTCCTCCTTGCTAGATTGTCTCTAGTTCACAATGTGTCGCTTAAAGCATCCTGTGGAGCCTTTCTCGATTCTTTACCGAGGAGAGCAATCTCCTTGGCCTCGCCGTGCTGTTGAAGCTGTTGCTATTTCGCCGTCCCCCCTGATTCACCTGTTTGTTTGCAGGAGGGAGAGAGAGAGAGACAGAAGAAGGAAAAGACAGGAATGTTAACCAGGCAATGCTCTGATATCTAAAAGGGGAGAGAGAATGAAGGTTAGGTTTGCAGTAAGGGACCTGTCGATACTGCCATTTAGTCTCTAACAACAAAGAACGCCCACTGTCAGCCTGCAGTCTGGCGCTCGATCCTGTGAGTCAGATATCTGAGGAGCGCCCTGATGTACAGTACGGTCCATTGTTAAAGCGAACATGCGATCGCGTGGCCTCCGCGCTTCGCGAAGCCCTGTTGCCTAGATGCGGCGACAATGGGCGGCATTAGGCGGATGCGCAGAAGGACCAGCCGCCATGCTTACTGTGCATGCATCTTGTGCCGTCAGTTCTCGTATGTTCTGGGCGGCAGCACTTCGCGAAGCGCAGAAGCCATGCGATCGCATGTTTCCTTTAACAGATGGGCCGTACTGTGCTTTCTTGGTGACAAAATCTCAGACCGCGGTCCTAAAACTTTTGCCTCTTTTCGAGAACTGAGACTAGGCGGCTGAGCGGTTCCTCCAGAGGTACTTGTTGACTGTCGAAGAGGAGGCAATGGCTTAATAGGTGCATAGGGCAGGAGTGAAGCGGCTAATGTACTCAGGGGCTGCAGAGAGGAAAATTCGCTCACACGTCAGGAGAGAGGATTTTAAAGCGAGAATCGGGACGGCGAAGGCAGTCCGCTTGTGATGAAGGGGTTCGGCAACTCATTGGCCCGTTATATCCTTATAAAAATGATCTATAGACAGTCTATAGACTTCTTATAGACTCTGTTGCCTTCGTATAGATATTTATTTTTGCCTATTCATAGTCTATAGAGTGTCTATAGACAAAAGTCTGCTAAAAGTGTATGGCCATAAATCTATAGATTGTCTATGACTATCTATGACATTTGTGTTGCCTATAGACTTCTCTAGAATTAGTCTATAGACAGTCTATAAACTTTACAGACAGAATAGACTGTCTAAAACTTCTTTTATAAGGGTCCGCCCGGCTGGCCGGCGAGTGAACCCTCCCACTTTGGTGTTGCAGGAAGGCGAGCCAGGATTCACGTACCTGGAGAAGAAGTGCAGCTTGCTTCTCAAGCCTTCCAGTGGCGCCCGCTGGTCGGACGAGGACTGGCTGCAGGTATGTTCTTCCGCGTGAAGGAGCGTGCGACTTGCCATTCCTGGACCGTCCACGTGTACCGCAATTGGGAAGGCCTTCAGTTCACTATCGCGCACTGTGGCGTGGCGCACGCTGCACGAGGCATGCCTGGGTTTATTGGGCACCATGGAAAACTGTTCTTCTCTGCTTGCTTTTCGAAAGAAGGCAGAGAATTTTTTCTTGAATTGCCTATAAACCCGACTATATTTGTAGAAACTGCGGTGCCAGTATATTTACTGCTGTGTTCCAGGCGTTCCCCTCCACTCTGGTTATCTTTATTTATTTTGTCAAGGGAACACATTTGTGGTTATTCTCTTCATTAATTAATTGCTTTGACTTGTAGCAAGGGTGTGTTTTTCAAGTCTAGTTGTATGTGGAATCATACGGTATTCCTGTAGAATTTTGTTGTAATGTTTTTTTTTTTATTTTAGGGGGGGGGAGGCTGTGTTTTTTTGCTGTCTTGCGATATTCTTGCAGAATTTTGTTGAAATGCCTTTCATGTCCACACTGTGCTGTATGAATGCAGGGTGTTTAAGGCCTAGTCAGATGGCCTCATGTGTCACCTTTAGCCCTCTTCACCTTGACAATTGTATTTTGTCTGAATTTCAATAAATTTCAAATAAAGCGCTTCCCCGACTAACTTGCGGGAAGACAACTAACCTAACGAAATATTTAAACTAAAGCTTGCAATACATATCTGCAGTGAAATTACCCTTGACCAGGTTTGCTTTTATGCTTTATATCTGCACAGCAACAAACCATACGATTTCAGGAATAGTCATTTTCAAGTGCCTCTGTTCAGAACGAACTAAAGCGAATAGAAACTTGATTACTTAATTCCCGAACTACTAAACAAACATCGACGCATTATGGAACTTCTGCGGCAGCCACGTGACCGTCATAACTTCGAAAACAATGTAAAAACTTACCTCCTATCTCTGTCTCCCTCATGGGCAGTTTTTGTTCTTTAGTTTTGTATAATATGCGTTTCCTTTTTGCTTGCTTATTGTATGTTATTAGGTATGTTTTTTGTTTCATCTTCTTCTAGTGATGTATAAGCATGCGATGGCGTTCTCTGCTTTATTGATTTATGGACCAGTGTTTACTTTGTATTGACTGTATATGTTGATTTACACTGACGAAGGATGGATAGCTGGGCGAGTTAGTAATAGTTCATTGTGGGTAGTACAGCGCGAAATAGACGAAAGAAAAAAATAAATAGACACCACAGAAAAAGCAAAAGAAAGAGGCTCCACAGACGAGTGCTCGTCTCCGGTGTCTCTTTCTTTTGCAGGGCTGGCCCATACCTACGCGCTATCGTTCACATGTTCCCGGCAGGCAAATTGCAGCCCCACAAGCCGTCTCGACGCGACGTTATGTAGTTAATGTAAGCGCCTACGGTTCATGTAAATGCCCCATTGGTGTGCCGCACAGCTCGGACCACTCTTGAAAGATGGATAAAATACCCAGTGTCGCGAAATCGCAAGATTCCAGTTTCCCGATCTTCAGCTGCGCTAACAATTTTTTTAACATAAATAGCCGCTGCCGTGGCTCAGTGGTTATGGCGCTTGGCTGCTGACCCGGAAAACGCGGGTTCGATTCCGGCCGCGACGATCGAATTTCGATGGAGGCGAAATTCTTAGAGGCCCGTGTACTGTGCGATGTCAGTGCACGTTAAAGAACCCCAGGTGGTAGAAATTTCTGGAGCCCTTCACTACGGCGTCCCTCATAGCCTCAGTTGCTTTGGGACGTTAAACCCCCGAAAACCATAAACCAAACCTTCATAATGTTTCACCGTTTCCTTCAACCGCGTGCACGTTAAAGAACCGCAGGTGGCCGAAGTTTCCGGAGCCCTTCACTGCGGCGTCCTTCATAGCCTGAGGCGTTTTGGGACGTTAGACCCCCGAAAAACCATAAACCAAACCTTCATAATTTTTCTCCGTTTCCTTCAACCGCGTGCACGTTAAAGAACCCCAGGTGGTCGAAATTTCCGGAGCCCTCCACTACGGCGTCCCTCACAGCCTCAGTTGCTTTGGGACGTCAAACCCCCCAAAACCATAAACCAAACGTTCACAATTTTCCTCCGTTTCCTTGAACCGCTTAACCCTTTGTTGAAAGGAAATTAAGTAATTGTGTGGGCTTGCCGCTGCGTCATTTCTTGTTCAAAGGAAGCGGACCCGGGCTGCGCCGAAGGCTGCAGGGAGGAGGTGCTGCAGTGTGTCTACCACATCGTCTACAGCGTCAGCTACGGCGTTCCTGTGATGTACTTCAACGTCTGGAGGCAGGGTGAGACTATCGCCGGTCAGGCGGACTCTCCTCTTGCAGGCGGCATTTGAGACCAGCGGGGACTATGTAGAGTCACAAAAATTACATTTACGGTTGTGACGTAGTGCATTAAATCAGCGGCAGCTATTAGCCTGTGTGCGCATGCGTGCACGGGCCTGTGCAGCGTGCCGTTGCTGCGCCAAATCTGCGACACATCGTTCCGGATCCGCGCGGGCTAAATTTTCGCGCTGTGGATTGCGCGTGACGTGGACCAGCCTTATCCATATTGTGCTTGTCTCGTTTACCACATAAGACCTGAAACTCTTAAAGTTTTGCAGGCACTGTGCCTGAACTTCATCTTCATTATCTCTTGTCTTCGTCATTCTGGACAATTCCTTTCATGATCTCTTGTCTTCGTCAATCTGGAGAACCCCCTATTCCCGTGAGTGGCCAATAATGCCCGTTCCGGTGGTTCTCGTGTCACAAGCGTTAGAGGTGGGTATCCTTGCCCAGTCCTCGCGAACTCGCTGACCCACCTTCCACAGTAGAAACTCGTTAGTCCCCATGGCCCTCCCTTGCGTCCCCACCGCCTCCCCTGGTGCCTACGCCCCTCTTGCCATGGGCCCGCCGTCTTGGACAGTCAGCAGCAGTCAGCGCGACAACCTGTTTTCGCAGTACTTTTAGTCACAGCGTTGTGGAATGGCTCCACTACAACGACCGATTTCGCTCGTTCAGTCGCTGAGATGAGTATATCAAGGTGCTCAACTTGCCTTTTACCTCAATGACGTTGCAAATATGTGGTTCCTCATTCATGACTTGTAGGCTTCGTTACCCAGCTTCGCGAGGGATTTGGCCGCGGTCGAATCCCAACCTGAAATCTCGCAACAGAAGCGGGATGACCGCGTTCGTGACCCAGTGAAGTCTGCATGCACCTCTTGCATCGAGCAGGTTCTCGCGTTTGCTTGGCGTGTCAACAAGATGGCCAAAGCCGAGCGGGTGCCGGAGACTTTAAAAGGCTGTGGATCATTTGTATTTGATTTACTTGCTGCCTATACTTCATCTCACAAGTCGTTTGCAGCACTATGGAAGGTAGAACTCTGTCGTCTAATCAGGGCCACGGAAGTCACCTTATGGTCCTTCAGATATTTGATTTGGTTTATTGGTTTATTGGGGTTTAACGTCCCAATGCGACTCAGGCTATGAGAGACGCCGTAGTGGAGGGCTCCGGAAATTCCGGCCACCTGGGGTTCCTCAACGTGCACCGACATCGCACAGTACACGAGCCTCTAGAATTTCGCCTTCATCCAAATTCGGCCGCCGCGGCCGGGATCGAGCCCGCGTCTTTCGGGCCAGCAGCCGAGCACCGTAACCACTGAGCCAACGCGGCGGGGCTTTTTGAGATATTTGAGCAGTGTTGTGAGCATTTTGAACGCGGCAGCGTTAAAGTTCCCGTTGCGCAGAAAATCTGGCGTCGTCGTCGGGGTCGGCGTTGTGAGAGAAAAATCCCTGGAGCAGCAAACCTATGTGGGCCACCTGGGTCATGTGACCTTGTGGTATCGTCGTAACCTGCCCGCCGGATTGTGACGAAACTGACCACCATGGCAGGTGGCATGACAGTTAAATTAATGATTGGTCGCGAGAGGTTGTTCGGAAATAGCAACCCGGGTAGCACGTATACAAACCCCACCGGTGGTATAGTCGGATACAACTTAAGTCTGCAGTGAAGCTCCGCCCACATTGAGCCTCCGCGCACTGAATTCATCCGCGACAAAAAAGTAGTCCGCCGCTTGAACGATTCTTGTTCTAAATAAGGAGCTTGTCACAAGAAAAAAATTATCAGCTCCAGAATTTTGGTACGTGGTTTGTTTGGTATAGTCAAACATTGAAAATGTGATTTCGTTTACTCTTGAGATTGGCCAGCGGAGTAATACAGGACGCCGCGGACCGCGTCCCAGTGTTAGCAACTGCTGTTTTTTTTTTTAATGTTGTATCCTACTATAGCTCCTGCCATCGCAAGGCAGAGGCGCGTCGCTTAACCGCTGCACCACTGCGCCAGGAGTAGTATGAGGACTGGCAGGGATCTATAAAAGTCGAGAATGACCAATTCCGAATCAGGGCTGCGCACGATACTTAAAAAGAAGTATCTTCGATACCGATACTCGATACCATCAAAAATTATATTTCCGATACTGATATATGATACCGAACCAAAATTGATTTTCGATACAGATAACCGATACAGTATAGCCGATGCTCCGATACACCACTGAAATCGCCATATTAATAAAGCTGGTAATATGATTAGCTAACTTAAGAAATTTCTGCGTGGTTTCTGGAATTATTAAGGTATCTGCTATATCGGACTATATACCGGGTGTTTCAGCGGACACTTTCAAAAATTTTCAAAGATAGGCTTTTTAGTGTAAAATATTGCTTTTGCGACATGCTATTACTAGGCCTGGCGGACATCAGAAAACCGGTGGATCATCTTAACTAGTAAGCTGGTCAACTAATTTCTAATAATTAAGTTTTCAACTATTTTTTTAGGCGCCTGGTTGCAATTAGAGATTTGTAGCCGGTCGTTAGTAATAGCCATATTAGTTCTTAGAATTTTAAAAACGTGATTACCCTTGGCGCTGTGGCTCGACAAAATTTGGCTTTTTACAGTTGCATGCACTGGAGGGGTTGCTTTTCCTGCATGCTTTCAAAAGCCCATGTATTTTCGCACAATGCAGCCAAACATTGTCGAGACAGAGCGGCGAGGGTAATTGCGTTTTCGAAATTCTAAAAACTTTTATGGCTATTACTAACGACAGGCTAATTACAACTACACGCCTAACTCTACTAGTTAAAAAGGTAATTATTAAAAATTAGTTAACCAGCTTGCTACCTAAGACGATTCATCGGTTTTCTGATGTCCGCCAACACTGGTAATACCGTGCCGCAGAAGCCATATTTTTACCCCAAAAAGCCTATTTCTAAAAATTTTTGAAAGTGTTCGCGGAAACACCCGGTATATGGAAGGGTTTAAACTTATCGGACCGCACGGATTTCTTTAAGCTACAATTTCTTTGACTCCACTGTCGGCTCAGCTGGATCACTCTCATAAGCAGCCTAGCAGAATCTGTTTAAAGCTAATGTTCTTCGTGAGACGCGGTTTCTGAGCGCTTGACTGCATACGAATAAACTTCAAACATTTTCCGACGCGCTTGGTTTGTTACCACACTGTTTACCGGTTATCTCTGCCTTTGCTCTGTGCTAAGATGTGTAAACTCTGCACGCTTGGGAACTCCGAACAGTTATTTCCCCAGTAATGCGTTTCACAGACTTTTGAAGTTGAGCATTCTTCGTTGAAGGCCAGAAGGAAAACGGAAAAGATTAAAAGGGCTGAAAGTTTTTATTGGGCCAAACCTATCTTGATAACGTCCGTAGTATTGCTTTCGCAATAAAACGCGACCGCCGCGCTCGGATTCGAACCCGGGTACTCTGGCTCTGTAGACGAGCGCCATAACCACTCAGCCACCGGGAACCATTTCACGTTTCGTACTTGGCAATAATAAACTGCTGTTTCTTACCTCTCTCTCTCTCTCTCTCTCAAGCGATGTGGTGTTTCTTGAAGCTGGAACCCAGTCGAAAATACAAGTAATATTTCATGTCTTCCCGAACAGAGACTGCATATACGAGGTCTGTTAGAAAAGTATCCGACCTTTGAACGTAGAAACAAAACTTGCATAACTGGAGCGTTGCAAACCTAGTCACCTTCAAAGTAGTCTACTTGGCACTCCACACACTTCTTCCAGCGGTGCTGCCATTGTGGGAAGTATTCCGAAAAGGCCCTTTTCGGAATGGAGTTTAGCTCAGCTGTCGTTGCAGCCATAATGTTCTTCCTTGTCTGAAATCGCGCTCCTTTCAATGGCCTCTTGATTTTGGGAACCAGCCAGAAATCGCAGGGCCCATATCAGGAGAGTAAGGAGTCTGTTGAACTACAGGAGTCTGGTTTTTCACCAAAAAAGTCTGAATCAAGTGCGAGGAATGTGTAGGAGCATTGTCGTGATGGATGCGCCACTTTCCTGTTGACCTCAACTCCGGTTTCTTGCGCCGCACAGCATCACGTAGGCAACGTAGGATATCCCTGTAGTACTCTTTGGTTATTGTTTGACCCTGTGGAGTGCGTACTCGTGGTCTGCCACACAGAGGGAGTCAAAGAAAGCAGTCAGCGTCACTTTCACATTGCTGCGCACTTGGCGGGCCTTCTTTGGTCTTGGTGACGTGGAATGCTTCCACTGTGACGACTGGGATCTGGTTTTCGGGTCGTACCCGTACACTCAAGACTCGTCACCAGTGATTATGATGTTAATGAAGTCGGGGTCGCTGTTTGCGGAATCCAGCATGTCCTGTGAGACTTCAACACGAAGCTGCTTTTGCTCCACCGTGAGCAGCTTCGGCACGAATTTCGCCACAACTCTCTCCATGGCCAAATCTTCGGTGATAATAGAATGTGCGGAAAAATTGCTCATGTCCACCTCTCCCTCAATTTCTCGGATAGTCACGCGACAGTCCCGCATCACCACAGCGTTCAGTTCGGCAATGACCTGGTCATTTCGGCATGTTGATGGCCGATTGGAGCGTGGCTTGCTCTCCACGGATGTGCGGCCATCTTTAAACCAATTGTACCGCAGCTTAATCTGCATGCTGCTCATAGCATTGTCACCGAAAGCCGTCTGAATATTCCGAATGGTTTCCACTTGGCTATCGCCTACTTTCTGGCAAAATTTGATGCAGTAGCGCTGCTCCTGTCACTCCGACATTTTCCTTGCAACCGTTGCTCTAGCGGTGGCGGAGGGCTATAGAACCGGGCGGTCGCTAACAATACTCACCGACTCTCAAACAGCCTGCCGAAATTACATGAATGGCAGGATAGGTCGTCACGCGCTCCGTATACTCCTCGCAGCGAGCGACAGAATTAAAAACCAGGAAGAACAAAGCGACAAGATCCCACACAAAATTGTGTGGGTACCGGGGCACACGGGGGTGGCAGGGAACCAAGAGGCCGACAGGATAGCTCGAGGATACATTACTTTCCGAGCATCCGATGAGCCCGCGGAACTCGCGCCAGCACCCAGGGATTACTCGGCCATACTACAAAACTACAGAGGCAGAAGATTGCGGTATCCCCCACCGCACAAATCTCTCAGCAGAGAGGAAGCTGTCACTTGGAGACAATTACAAACAGGCTCTTTCCCAAACCTACATATACTAAACAAAATGCACCCTACCATATACGCGGACAAATGTCCCTGGTGCGACGGAAAACCTACTCTCTATCACATCACATGGGCCTGCCAGAAGATAGACGTGGTCCCCAAAATACAAAACCCGAGTGCGGAGCAGTGGGAGACTCTGCTGTCCAGCGACCGCTGTGAAGACCAAGAAGGTCTGGTACAGCGAGCTCAACGGGCGGCAGTGGCCAGCGGAGCCCTGGACTGAGGGCAACCGACCACTGATTAGAGGCGGACGACTTCGACAGAGAAGACTCCTGGGGGTAAAATCAAGGAGAAAACGTGTCTGAAGATGCTCCCAAACCGCAGGAAAAAGGACTAGAGTAAAATAAAGTTTTTCCTTCCTTCCTTCCTTGCAATAAAAAACCGACGAGAGCACTGCGCACTGCTTCACTCAAATGCGGCGTCCCAGCGACTGACGCTATCGGCAGGCGGGAAAAAAATTCATGCATGCGCATGAAGGTTCAAGGTCGCCTGATGCAAGCGCGCTTGTTTCATATTCATCAGGTGTTTGCAAAAAAAAAAAATAAAGTCGGATACTTTTCTAACAGACCTCGTATGTTAACAATTTGATGCAACGACTCGGCAAGAAGGCTATTCATAACAGCGAGGGCCATTTTATTTAAAGCTGCTTAGCTGAAGTTACAAAGCATTAAATGCGCTTTACATGCTCTGTGCGCCGACAACGATGGCGTGCAGGCGCGGATTTTCGCGCAACCGGCTGTTCTCAAAATATGTTCCGCCATTTCCTTTAGTGTGTTTTTCGATGCGAGAGTGGCCATTAAAAATTGGCTGTGGTTTGACATAGTAGAACTATAGTGAAATAGAATAGTAGCACTGCGGAAGCAACGGCGCGGCAATCGCAGCAGCGGCGGCATCTCGGGGTGCACTTTTACTGTTTGAAGTGCGTGGAGGCGGAAGCGTTTTCCGCAACACTTTCACTGCCTCTGTGGCACTGGGGACGTCACCACTGAATGATGTCGCAAATAATGACTAAGTAATGACAAATTACTAATCAATGGGTAATGGCTCATTAATGACTAAATATAAATTAACTGCTAATTAATTACGCTTAAGCTTCGCCTTCAGGAGTGGAACGCGACAGCGTGTTGTAGCGCTGACAGGCAGTCCACGGAACGCCACCACCCGTTCGGCGCAATGCCTTGCCCTTTGAACGCAACGATTTTTGAGGAAAGGAGCAGTAATTCTCTGTCATCTCGGTGGAAACCTGAACCGCACCGTAGAGGAAGGGAGAAAGTGGAGTGAAAGAACAAAGAGAAAGAGGGGCCGGAGAGCCCGGGTTCGAACCCGCCCGCGGCGGCCGCGTTTCGATGGCGGCTAAACGCAAGAGGCGCCGGAGTGCTGTGCGATGTCAGTGCACGTTAAAGATCCCCAGGTGGTCGAAATTATTCCGGAGACCTCAACTACGGCACCTCTTTCTCACTTTCTTCTTTCAATCCTACCTTCCTCGCTTCCCTTACGGCGCGGTTCAGGTGTCCGCCGATATATGTGAGACAGATACTGCGCCATTTCCTTTCCTCAAAAACCAATTTACGTAATGAAGAAAATGAAAATTGTTTTTGAGGAAAGGAAATTACGCAGTAACTGTCTCACATATCTCGGTGGACACCCGTCAACTGTTTCTAGTGGAAGGGAGGAAGTGGGAGTGAAAGAAGAAAGAGGGGCCGTAATGAAGAAAACGAAAATTTTATTTGAGGAAAGGAAATTACGCAGTAACGGTCTCACACTCGCTCCTCGCGCATGCGCAGTTGGGGCTCTCCGGGACACTGCGAAATCGCTCACACCTATAGTGTTGCTTCCACAACAAAACACAAGCCTCGGCTTTCGCCTTCTATGCCTCTCGCGTTCCTGGTGGTGGTGGTGAAAAACTTTAATCAAGAGAGCTTGAGGGTTAAAAAAAAAATAAATAACCCTGCTGCATGGTCGGTATCCTTAGTCCGGGACACCGCATGACGAGGCCCCGTCTCGCGCCCGCTTGACCAGAGCCCTTTGGGACTCCAGTGTGGAGCAGTTGAGGAGGGCAGTCTCCCATGCCTCTCGGGTGGGGGTGGGGGGAAGGTGAGGATTCTGAGTACATGCCCACACCATGTGAAAGATATCGCAGATCTCTCCACAGTGCGGGCAGCGCCCATCTGTGTTCGGATCGAAGTGTTTTGCTATTGCAGGACAGAGAAGGGTTCCTGTCTGCAGGCGCCGCAGAGTTCGCTCCTCCACCTTACTCAGCCCCTTGGCAGGTGCCGGGTAGAGACGGTGGCTGTCGCAATAATAAATTAGGATTTCGCGGAACCGCAGAAGCGGTTTATGAGCTTCTGAGCCATGAGAGCTAGGATGAGGAGCCCGGTGTGTGAGCGCTCGGGCGGCCGCATCAGCGGCCTCATTGCCTCGTAGACCCTGGTGGCCAGGAGCCCAGATCACTTTTGTGCGAGTTGGATCGGCGAGAGCGCGTCTTAGAATTTGCGAGGCCAGAGGTGATATTTCGCCTGCAAGATAATGTTCACAGGCCCGGCGAGAGTCTGTAATAACCGTTTTCGATTTTGGATCGGCGGCAGCGAGAGCTATTGCGACTTCCTCCGCTCGTGTTGAATTTGGGGCCCGAAAAGATAGCCCATCGACATTCATTCCCCGGTGGACTACGGCAGCCGTGAAGAATCCTGCGGGCTGCCGAACAAGCAGGTCGTCTTGCCTCCTTGGTAGGAGCTTTCATCTGGTATAGTAGCAGGGCGCTCATGCACAGATTCCCAGGCCGCGTACCGCCACTACCTAAAAGGCGTGGCGACGCCGGCAACACATCGTATTCTTGCCACAGTCACCTCTCTCGACCGAACGGTTACTCTGTCGTGGGTCCCTGGGCATGCCTCGATCCCCGGTAATGAGCGCGTTGATCCGCTGGCCCGAGAACTCTCCTCCCGGACCCCAGATGATCAGGCACCCAACCCTGCGAAAGAGGTCCCATCGATCCTCTCTACATATCATCAAATCACAAAATTCTACAAACTCAGCCGCATGACACTGCCACCACCCCACAGTACCTTGTCGCCCTTGTCCAGCGCCACATGGCGACAATTGCAGACAGGCTGTTTTATTAAGCATGAAATGCTTTTAGCTCCCGTTGTCGGCAGTGTGGTGACGTCACGCCGAGACCGAGAGCCATCATCCGGGCACTGAAATCCACTCATCTGGGCACTGAAATCCACTCATCCGGGCACTGAAACGAGAACATCCGGGCACCGTACGAGACTTAACGAGATTTAACGAGACTCTCTAAGCCCTCCTACGCGACCGGCATGCAAGCGCCGGTTGGTCTCCAAACGAGACAAAAAATAACTGCTGCCAGTGCCTTCTCAATGTTTATCAAGATATCAGTGGAGCTGTGGGTTTGATAATGCACGGAATTATAATTTCCGATTTCTAATAACGCGTGCAAAAAGCACATAAATGCCACGTTACACTTCGTTGTCATACGTGATCTCTTAGGGGCTTCGCGCATCGAAGCAAAGGCGCACAGGGGCCCGGGGGAGAAGCGCTGCGTTCAAAGGGCAAGGCATCGCGCCGAACGGGTGGTGGCGTTCCTCCCTTCCTTTACGGTGCGGTTCGGGTGTCCACCGAGATGGCAGAGAATTACTGCGCCATTTCCTTTCCTCAAAAAACCTTGCGTTCAAATGGCAAGGCATCGCGCTGAACGGGTGGTGGCGTTCCTCCCTTCCTGTACGGTGCGGTTCGGGTGTCCACCGAGATGACATTAGGCCCGTAAACATTTCATGCTTACTCTACTCTCGTTTACGGGACAGGCAGAGTTTTTATTTTTCCCCCCACCGTCTCTCATGCTTTCACCCCACCTTTCTTCCTGATTGTACCACCTGTGGCATGTCCAGATCCACACTTTTCTACTACCTTTGGGAATGTCCTTCCCCAAAGGCAGTACCCCGCATCCCCAATCCCACTCATTCTTCCTGGGAGGCTGCTTTACGGACCGCTCAGCCCGCCGGCCAGAAATGGCTAGTGGATCGGGCTTTACGTGAAGCACAAGCCCGTGGACTCCTGGACCAGTAGGGGACCACCCTGGAAGATTTTTTTTTTTGTAATACTGTTGTTTCCATCCATCCATCCCTCTGGTATGACGTCAGTAGTCACATGATCGACCGCCAACTGTCGTTCGGCTGCGAAGTCTAGCTGCGGCGTGCTGAAGTGCCGACTTGGTGCTTCCAATACATAAGACAATTTTTAATAGGTCGTCAATCCTACATTCGAATTCAAGATAGAGACCATGGTCCTTACCTACTCGGCACGCGGGGAACCCCTCAAGGCGCGGTACTTTCCCCACTGCTCTTCAATCTGGCCATGATGCACCTGCCGGCCCAGCTGAGTGGTGTCGCCGGCGTGCAGCACGCCCTGTACGCCGATGACATCACCCTGTGGGCCACGCAGGGCAGCACAGGAGACATTGAAACCAGCCTGCAAACAGCGGCGACGATAGTAGACCGCTACGCCCGCCGCTGCGGTCTTCAATGTTCCCCTCAAAAATCGGAATTTGTGCACCTCCGCCCCTCACAGAAGTGCACAACTAAAATATCTCTCTCTCTTGAGAGTGGTCCCATACGCGAAAGTGATGAGATACGGGTACTCGGACTCTACATCCACAAACACAGGCGGCCAGACACTACATTGGCCAAACTCCGTAAGGTGGGGGACCAGGTGGGCCGCATGGTCCGCCGGGTTTCCAACAAACGCGGAGGGTTACGAAGTAAGGATGCCTTGCGGCTGGCAAACGCCTTCGTAACTAGTCGAATTCTCTATTCGACTCCTTATCTCCACCTACGGAAACAAGAGGAGGACGCCCTTGAGGTCATCCTTCGCAAAATTGTTAAACGTGCCCTTGACCTCCCCATCACTACTTGGGGTGGTGAATACTTTCCGGGAACTCCGGGAGGCGCACCTTACAAACCAGTACACGCGCTTGTCGCTAACGGAGTCGGGTCGCCGCCTTCTTGCTCGACTCCATATCCAACACACCCCTCCAATGGAAGACGTACAGGTTTCGCATCCCGGAACTGTGGAGACGTGCCCTCCACGTGCGGCCTCTTCCGGCAAACATGTCACATGAAGACCATAATGGTCGGCGCCTGGCACAAGCGGAAGCGCTAGCCCGATATTATGGCAACAAAACAGGTGTATACTACGTGGACGCCTCCGGCCCTCACCACGGGGGATGGTACACGGCCGCGGTAGTTCACAACAGCTACACAGTTAACGGCCTAACTTTCAGAGCCCGCAGTGCAACACAAGCAGAAGAGGTGGTGGTGGTGAAAACATTTATTTCGAATGAACTGGAGGTATGTTTGGATCAGCCCGTAAGGGACCGATCCTTACAAACACTAGGTGGAGGTCCCTAGTATGGGACCCCAGTGGCGGTTGCCGCCGCCCGGGCGCGCCCGACTAAGGCTTGTTGGGCCTGTAAGTCGTGGCAGCCGAGCAGGGTCGCCTCCCAGTCCTCCCGGGTTGGGTTGGGGATGGGGGGAATAGCGGGGTTGGAGGGGCAGGCCCACACCATGTGATAAGTGTCAGAAGACACTGCACTACAGTGTGGGCAGCTGCCGCTAAAGGAGGGGTCAAAATGTTTTAGCGCTGCCGGGCACAGCAAAGTATTGGTGAGAAGGCGGAGAAGGAGCCGCTCATCCGCCTTCTTCAGGCCTTTACATGGGCTAGGGTAAAGGCGATGACAATTTTGATAATATGTTGTAATATCTTTGAATGTATAGACCGGATTAAAATCGGGTTCCTGATCGGATGGGGAGGAGAAAACAGCCCGGTGAGAGAGCGCGCGGGCGGCTGCGTCTGCTGCCTCGTTTCCTGCCAACCCCTGATGAGCAGGGGCCCATATGAGGTAACGGTGTGCGGGGTCCGTATCCCGTATGCAATTTTGATATATTCGATAGGCTAGGAAGGGAGTGCAGCCTTGTTCGACGTTCCGACAGGCCCCTCGCGAGTCGGTGATTATGTATTTTGAATTGGAATGTGAGGCCGCGAGAGCAATCGCGACCTCTTCTGCTTGTGTTGCACTGCGAGCTCTAAAAGTTAGGCCGTTAACTGTGTTGCTGTTGTGAACTACCGCGGCCGTGTACCATCCCCCGTGGTGAGGGCCGGAAGCGTCCACGTAGTATACACCTGTTTTGTTGCCATAATATCGGGCTAGCGCTTCCGCTCGTGCCAGGCGCCGACCATTATGGTCTTCATGTGACATGTTTGCTGGAAGAGGCCGCACGTGGAGGGCACGTCTCCACAGTTCCGGGATGCGAAACCTGTCTTCCATTGGAGGGGTGTGTTGGATATGGAGTCGAGCAAGAAGGCGGCGACCCGACTCCGTTAGCGACAAGCGCGTGTACTGGTTTGTAAGGTGCGCCTCCCGGAGCTCCCGGAAAGTATTCACCACCCCAAGAGCCATAAGCCGGCTGTTTGAAGTAGTGATCGCGATTGCTCTCGCGGCCTCACATTCCAATTCAAAATACATAATCACCGACTCGCGAGGGGCCTGTCGGAACGTCGAACAAGGCTGCACTCCCTTCCTAGCCTATCGAATATACCAAAATTGCATACGGGATACGGACCCCGCACACCGTTACCACATATGGGCCCCTGCTCATCAGGGGTTGGCAGGAAACGAGGCAGCAGACGCAGCCGCCCGCGCGCTCTCTCACCGGGCTGTTTTCTCCTCCCCGTCCGATCAGGAGCCCGATTTTAACCCGGTCTATACATTCAAAGATATTACAACATATTATCAAAATTGTCATCGCCTTTACCCTAGCCCATGTAAAGGCCTGACGAAGGCGGATGAGCGGCTCCTTCTCCGCCTTCTCACCAATACATTGCTGTGGCCGGCAGCGCTAAAACATTTTGACCCTTCCTTTAGCGGCAGCTGCTCCCACTGTAGTGCAGTGTCTTCTGACACTTATCACATGGTGTGGGCCTGCCCCTCCAACCCCGCTATTCCCCCCATCCCCAACCCAACCCGGGAGGACTGGGAGGCGACCCTGCTCGGCTGCCACGACTTACAGGCCCAACAAGCCTTAGTCGGGCGCGCCCGGGCGGCGGCAACCGCCACTGGGGTCCCATACTAGGGACCTCCACCTAGTGTTTGTAAGAATCGGTCCCTTACGGGCTGATCCAAACATACCTCTCATTCGTAATAAATGTTTTCACCACCACCACCCCCATCTGTCGCTCTGGTATGACGTCAGTCGTCACATGACCGACCACCGACTGTGAAGGGTAGGCTGCGGTACCGCGAAGCGCTGGGAGGTGGTCGACCGGCCGCTAAGTTCTAGCTGCGCCGCTCTTAAGAGCCGACTTGGTGCCCCATCTCTCGCTCTGGTATGACGTCAGTAGTCACATGACCGACCACCGACCGTGAAGGGTAGGCTGGGGTACCGCGAAGAGGCGATACCTGGCGTAGTATTGCTTTCGCAATAAAACGCGACCGCCGCGCTCGGATTCGAACCCGGGTACTCTGGCTCAGTAGACGAGCGCCATAACCACTCAGCCACCGGGAACCACATCACGTTTTGTACTTGCAGCAATAATAAACTGCTGTTTCTTACCTCTCTCTCTCAAGCGATGTGGTGTTTCGTGAAGCTGGAACCCAGTCGAAAATAAAAGTAATATTTCATGTCTTCCCGTACAAAGACTGCATATATGTTAACAATTTGATGCAACGACTCGGCAAGAAGACTATTCATAACAGCGAGGGCCATTTTATTTAAAGCTGCTTAGCTGAAGTTACAAAGCATTAAATGCGCTTTACATGCTCTGTGCGCCGACAACGATGGCGTGCAGGCGCGGATTTTCGCGCAACCGGCTGTTCTCAAAATATGTTCCGCCATTTCCTTTAGTGTGTTTTTCGATGCGAGAGTGGCCATTAAAAATTGGCTGTGGTTTGACATAGTAGAACTATAGTGAAATAGAATAGTAGCACTGCGGAAGCAACGGCGCGGCAAACGCAGCAGCGGCGGCATCTCGGGGTGCACTTTTACTGTTTGAAGTGCGTGGAGGCGGAAGCGTTTTCCGCAACACTTTCACTGCCTCTGTGGCACTGGGGACGTCACCACTGAATGATGTCGCAAATAATGACTAAGTAATGACAAATTACTAATCAATGGGTAATGGCTCATTAATGACTAAATATAAATTAACTGCCAATTAATTACGCTTAAGCTTCGCCTTCAGGAGTGGAACGCGACAGCGTGTTGTAGCGCTGACAGGCAGTCCACGGAACGCCACCACCCGTTTTGAGGAAAGGAGCAGTAATTCTCTGTCATCTCGGTGGAAACGTGAACCGCACCGTACAGGAAGGGAGGAAGTGTGAAGGAAAAAAGAGAAAGAGGGGCCGGAGAACCCGGGTTCGAACCCGCCCGCGGCGGCCGCGTTTCGATGGCGGCGAAACGCAAGAGGCGCCCGTGTGCTGTGCGATGTCAGTGCACGTTAAAGATCCCCAGGTGGTCGAAATTATTCCGGAGACCTCCACTACGGCACCTCTTTCTCACTTTCTTCTTTCAATCCTACCTTCCTCCCTTCCCTTACGGCGAGGTTCAGGTGTCCGCCGAGATATGAGAGACAGATACTGCGCCATTTCCTTTCCTCAAAAACCAATTTACCAATTTACGTAATGAAGAAAATGAAAATTGTATATGAGGAAAGGAAATTATGCAGTAACTGTCTCACATATATCGGTGGACACCCGTCAACCGCAAGAAGCCCCATCGGTCCTCTCTACATATCACTTTACAAACTTAGCCGCATGACACTGCCCCCACCCCACAGTACCTTGTCGCCCTTATCCAGCGCCACATGGCGACAATTGCAGACAGGCTGTTTTATTTCCCCCCACCGTCTCTCATGCTTTCACCCCACCTTTCTTCCTGATTGTACCACCTGTGGCATGCCCAGATCCACACTTTTCTACTACCTTTGGGAATGTCCTTCCCCAAAGGCAGTACCCCGCATCCCCAATCCCACTCATTCTTCCTGGGAGGCTGCTTTACGGACCGCTCAGCCCGCCGGTCAGAAATGGCTAGTGGATCGGGCTTTACGTGAAGCACAAGCCCGTGGACTCCTGGACCAGTAGGGGACCACCCTGGAAGATTTTTTTTTGTAATACTGTTGTTTCCACCCATCCATCCCTCTGGTATGACGTCAGTAGTCACATGATCGACCGCCAACTGTCGTTCGGCCGCGAAGTTTAGCTGCGGCGTGCTGAAGAGCCGACTGGTGCCCCATCTGTCGCTCTGGTATGACGTCAGTCGTCACATGACCAACCACCGACTGTGAGGGGTAGGCTGCGGTACCGCGATGCGCTCGCAGGTGGTTGACCGGCCGCTAAGTTCTAGCTGCGCCGCTCTGAAGAGCCGACTTGGTGCCCCATCTCTCGCTCTGGTATGACGTCAGTAGTCACATGACCGACCACCGACCATGAAGGGTAGGCTGCGGTACCGCGAAGAGGCGATACGCGACCGCCGCGCTTGGATTCGAACCCGGGTACTCTGGCTCAGTAGACGAGCGCCATAACCACTCAGCCACCGGGAACCATTTCACGTTTCGTACTTGGCAATAATAAACTGCTGTTTCTTACCTCTCTCTCTCTCTCAAGTGATGTGGTGTTTCTTGAAGCTGGAACCCAGTCGAAAATAACAGTAATATTTCATGTCTTCCCGAACAGAGACTGCATATATGTTAACAATTTGATGCAACGACTCGGCAAGAAGACTATTCATAACAGCGAGGGCCATTTTATTTAAAGCTGCTTAGTTGCAGTTACAAAGCATTAAATGCGCTTTACATGCTCTGTGCGCCGACAACGATGGCGTGCAGGCGCGGATTCTCGCGCAACCGGCTGTTCTCAAAATATGTTCCGCCATTTCCTTTAGAGGTCGCCAGAACTTTTCACTTACCATTCCATGAGCGAGCATATCTCATTAAAACCAGTATCATAGCATCTCTTTCCTACGTCGCCAAAATTGCGCGCCCTCCTCGCCGCGTCCTTCAAAGGTTAGCCACCGCGTGTGGTTCTTTCTTTTGGGACGGTAAGACGGAGAGCGTGGGAAGGGTTTTCGTTCGTCTTCCTACAAACATGGGTGGTTTTAGCATCCCAGACCTCGAGATCATGTGTCGCGTGTTGGCCTTAAGGGCCATGTGGGATCTTATCTCCAACACAACTTACCGAGGCAGAAGGCTCTCTGCCTACTTAATGGGGACATCACGCCGTTTCTTTGACCTATCAGATTGGAAGGGCCCTGCGGCTGAGAAGCCACCAGCATTTTATTCATATGTGGTGAGATCGCTACATTTTCTAAAAACCATCGTGCCGGAATGTCAACTGAAAGAATTGTCCGCAAGTGAAACGTGTGAACATGTAGCTTTTCTCACTCTCAATGAAGACCAGCGCAGGAAAGCACGAAAAAGAAAGCGGAAACAGGGTGTTGCTGTCTCCCTCCCTGCAGATGTACATAATTTCACCTGGCTTAGAAAATGGGAAGCGTTGCCCACAGCCGACCGCCTTGCGACGTGGGGCGTGGCGCCCTCCGCCTCATGCCCGCAATGCGGTCGAACAGAAACCTTAACTCATGCCACTTTTGAATGCCCAGTCGCACGCAGCTTTTGGAGACTAGTGTCCCGCATGTTCGAAATTCGTGTACAATGGCACAGTCGCCACCGTGACGCCTTTGTTTATCTCATAATGTGCATTGGCACCTATGTGCTCTGGAAACGGAGAGGACTGGCTCTCTTGCGGGGACGCCCGCAGAGAGCTATGTTTCCTCTGTTGCATCGCCTCCGAACGTTGCTTTTGAAACATTTAAATGAGGAACTTGTCGTGCAGGGGGAGGAAGCCTTCCTCCTGCACTGGTCCACTAGATTCATTGTTGTTGTGAACAAAAGAGTCACCACGCCTATCCTTCCATACTAGGAAGGTTGACAAGTGCTGTGTTTGTTGTTTTTTCCGTTTGCCTGTTTGTACATAAGTACGAGATGGGTTTACATAAAACCAGCTCTTCTTATCTTGAACTGTAAAAATCGACCACTTGTGATGTGATTTTGAATGCAGTCCACATTGTGAACTTGTTGAACATGTCTGTTGAATTGTAGATCTTTTGGTAAACAATAAATTCTCTTAAAAGTGTGTTTTAGTGGCCATTAAAAATTGGCTGTGGTTTGACATAGTAGAACTATAGTGAAATAGAATAGTAGCACTGCGGAAGCAACGGCGCGGCAATCGCAGCAGCGGCGGCATCTCGGGGTGCACTTTTACTGTTTGAAGTGCGTGGAGGCGGAAGCGTTTTCCGCAACACTTTGACTGCCTCTGTGGCACTGGGGACGTCACCACTGAATGATGTCGCAAATAATGACTAAGTAATGACAAATTACTAATCAATGGGTAATGGCTCATTAATCACTAAATATAAATTAACTGCCAATTAATTACGCTCAAGCTTCGCCTTCAGGAGTGGAACGCGACAGCGTGTTGCAGCGCTGACAGGGAGCACACGGAACGCCACCACCCGTTCGGCGCAATGCCTTGCCCTTTGAACGCAAAGCTTTTTGAGGAAAGGAGCAGTAACTCTCTGTCATCTCGGTGGAAACGTGAACCGCACTGTACAGGAAGGGAGGAAGTGGGAAAGAAAAAAGAGAAAGAGTGGCCGGAGAACCCGGGTTCGAACCCGCCCGCGGCGGCCGCGTTTCGATGGCGGCGAAACGCAAGAGGCGCCCGTGTGCTGTGCGATGTCAGTGCACGTTAAAGATCCCCAGGTGGTCGAAATTATTCCGGAGACCTCCACTACAGCACCTCTTTCTCACTTTCTTCTTTCAATCCTACCTTCCTCCCTTCCCTTACGGCGCGGTTCAGGTGTCCGCCGAGATATGAGAGACAGATACTGCGCCATTTCCTTTCCTCAAAAACCAATTTACGTAATGAAGAAAATGAAAATTGTATATGAGGAAAGGAAATTATGCAGTAACTGTCTCACATATATCGGTGGACACCCGTCAACCACAAGAAGCCCCATCGGTCCTCTCTACATATCACTAAATCACCACATTTTGCAAACTTAGCCGCATGACACTGCCCCCACCCCACAGTACCTTGTCGTCCTCATCCAGCGCTACACGGCGACAATTGCACACAGGCTGTTTTATTTCCCCCCACCGTCTCTCATGCTTTCACCCCACCTTTCCTCCTGAATGTACCACCTGTGGCGTGCCCAGATCCACACTTTTCCACTACCTTTGGGAATGTCCTTCCCCAAAGGCAGTACCCCCCATCCCCAATCCCACTCATTCTTCCTGGGAGGCTCCTTTACGGAGCGCTCAGCCCGCCGGCCAGAAATGGCTGGTGGATCGGGCTTCACGTGAAGCACAAGCCCGTGGACTCCTGGACCAGTAGGGGACCACCCTGGAAGATTTTTTGGGTGTGTGTTTAATAAAGTTGTTTCCATCCATCCACCCGTCAACCGTTTGTAGTGGAAGGGAGGAAGTGGGAGTGAAAGAAAGAGGGGCCGTAGTGAAGAAAACGAAAATTGTATTTGAGGAAAGGAAATTACGCAGTAACTGTCTCACACTCGTTCTTCGCGCATGCGCACTTGGGGCTCTCCGGGACTCCGCGAAATCGCTCACACCTATAGTGTTGCTTCCACAGCAAAACACGAGCCTACGCTTTCGCCTTCTATGCCTCTCGCGTTCCTGCGCTACCTTGCCGAACAAGCAGGTGGTGGTGGTGAAAACATTATTTCAGAACGGACAGGAGGTGTTTGGATCAGGAAGCTGTCACTTGGAGACAATTACAAACAGGCTCTTTCCCAAACCTACATATACTAAACAAAATGCACCCTACGATATACACGAACAAATGTCCCTGGTGCGACGAAAAACCTACGCTATACCACATCACATGGGCCTGCCAAAACATATACGGGGTCCCCAAAATACAAAACCCGAGTGCGGAGCAGTGGGAGACTCTGCTGTCCAGCGACCGCTGCGAAGACCAACAAGGTCTGGTACAGCGAGCTCAACGGGCGGCAGTGGCCAGCGGAGCCCTGGACTGAGGGCAACCGACCACTGATTAGAGGCGGACGACTTCGACAGAGAAGGCTCCTGGGGGTAGAACCAAGACGTCTCTGAAGATGCCCCCAAACCGCAGGAAAAACCATTAGTGTAAATAAAGTTTTCCCTTCCTTCCTTGGATCAGCCCGTAAGGGACCGATCCTTACAAACACTAGGTGGAGGTCCCTAGTTTGGGACCACAGTGGCGGTAGCCGCCGCCCGGGCGCGCCCGACTAAAGCAGGTCGTCTTGCCTACTTGGTTGGAGCTTTCATCTGGTATAGTAGCAGGGCGCCCAGCGCCTACTGCACCTGCTCGCGAACCGAGGAGGCCTCGGGCCACCGTGCGCGACCACAGTGGCTCGGGCGCTCAGCGCCAAGTGTGTGGGAAGAACACTCGTCGCCGACACGTCTCACCCGGTGCGCTCGGTGTTGCTCCACTGCTGAACACTCAAGCGTTCGCCCCGGGGTGGTGGTGGTGGTGGTGAAAACATTTATTTCGAATGAACTGGAGGTATGTTTGGATCAGCCCGTAAGGGACCGATCCTTACAAACACTAGGTGGAGGTCCCTAGTATGGGACCCCAGTGGCGGTTGCCGCCGCCCGGGGGCGCCCGACTAAGGCTTGTTGGGCCTGTAAGTCGTGGCAGCCGAGCAGGGTCGCCTCCCAGTCCTCCCGGGTTGTGTTGGGGATGGGGGGAATAGCGGGGTTGGAGGGGCAGGCCCACACCATGTGATAAGTGTCAGAAGACACTGCACTACAGTGTGGGCAGCTGCCGCTAAAGGAGGGGTCAAAATGTGTTAGCGCTGCCGGGCACAGCAAAGTATTGGTGAGAAGGCGGAGAAGGAGCCGCTCATCCGCCTTCTTCAGGCCTTTACATGGGCTAGGGTAAAGGCGATGACAATTTTGATAATATGTTGTAATATCTTTGAATGTATAGACCGGATTAAAATCGGGTTCCTGATCGGATGGGGAGGAGAAAACAGCCCGGTGAGAGAGCGCGCGGGCGGCTGCGTCTGCTGCCTCGTTTCCTGCCAACCCCTGATGAGCAGGGGCCCATATGAGGTAACGGTGTGCGAGGTCCGTATCCCGTATGCAATTTTGATATATTCGATAGGCTAGGAAGGGAGTGCAGCCTTGTTCGACGTTCCGACAGGCCCCTCGCGAGTCGGTGATTATGTATTTTGAATTGGAATGTGAGGCCGCGAGCGGCACTCAGGCCCGCAGGCCGAGCGACCACTCGCCTTCTACCGTGCCGCCGCGGGTTTTCAGCTCAGCCTACACTGTTAGCAAAAAAAAACCCCAAAAGGGAGTAAATGGCTTGTCCTCTAAAGCACACCCAAAAGGAGGTTTTTTTACTCCATATGTATGGTGTTTTTTATTTACTCCCTTATATAAGGGAGTTATTTTGGTGTACAAAGGGAGTTATTTTGGAGTGAAAAGGGAGTAAATTTTTTACTACCCACAGAGATGGAGCCCAAAAATGGCGTCATGTTTATTTATCCTCATTCAGGCTCATTCTTACAGCAGTGACAGCGACGGAAACGGGCAGTAGCTCTGCGGGCCGCCGGCAACCCAACTTGGGAAACTGCTCTGCCCTAATGTGACCCCGCGTCACGCATTCTTTCCGTCGTCTGCTAGCCCAGCGGCGGCGTACGCGGCAGGAGTCGTCTGCTTGTCGTCTCCTTTTGGTGTACGAGCTCGTTTGGTTGGCCATGTTCCGAGATGAAGGGATGGCACATTATAATCAATTGTTGAAAACTGAAAAGGAGACGCTGGGTAGTTTTCACGTTCATGCACCACGCTATATCTGACCCAAAACGAGAGCAGAAAAGCTAAAATACACATGATGGTAGTCTGGAATGGCAGTGTTTGCTTTCATGTTCGCTTCATTAAGGCTTGGATTTTAAACATGGCTGAGGAAAAATGTGGCCTTATGAGATCAATCAAGAGCTCAGCATTCACTATGTTCTATCACAGTTCCATGTTCATGCAACTCATAACCTGCTGCAACACATTGCGAGAACCACACTGAAAAAAACCTGTGAGAATTAGGCCTAAGCGGGGCTGTAACGGGGTGGCGACACAAACAAAGGAAAGTCAGGTATCGTTAGAGCACTAGAGGCTTCACACAGAAGCAATTCAATTATGTAACGTACTGTAGCGGAAAACGGCGACAAGTTGATATCTTGTACCGCGGCAGGCGCCCGTGAAGGAGCAGAAGTGAGCAGAGATCCAGCGACGATGGTAACCAAGCGCTCTTCACTCACCACCATTATCAGACGACTGACCAGATGCAGACGAGACGCTAGGCGGCGGGGCGGATTGCACAAAATAGTGTTTTAACTCTATTTCGCCACTGGTGGAGTATTTGGTACAATTAACTCCCTTTCTAGACTCGAGTAAATTCTGGTAAATCCTCATTTTTACTCCCTTATTCCCTCATGGGAGTAAAATGGAGGACAGTCCACCTTTTTACTCCCCACTCATGGAGTAAATGTTTTCACAAATGGAGTAAAAAGGGTGGCCGCCACCATTTTTACTCCCTTTTGGGTATATTTTTGTTTGAAGTGTAGAGCCTGACCTCCTTTCAAAAAAAGTTTTAGACAATCTATAGAGTGTCTATAGACTATGAAGTCGAACAGATCAGCTTCGCTGGCCACTTGCATTAGACCAGTACGCCATCGCCGCAACCAAACACCCTGCCTACATGCTTTCGCATTCGCAGTGCATAAGTAGCCTTAATTAAGTGCCCTCCGTATTTCTTTTGTGCGCTGCTTCCGCACGTTCCGCGGTATCTTTGTTGCCTGGCTGCCATCGGGAAAACCGGCAAAACGTCAGGCTAGCGCAGAACTCGGGGCATTCTGCAGAACAGGCCAGAGCCCATTCTTCTCCGGAAAGCATCCACTGTCGGTTCTCTTGCTAGCGCTGAGCCTGTTCTCTTCTTTTACGAAGCCGCCTTTTGCGCTTCCTCCTCTGCTGTTTCCGGTGCAACTTTTATTGCGAAAGCAGTACTACTTTCACTTTCAAGCCTTTGCGGGACGACGGCGGTGCACATGAACGGCGGCCTAACACCCGCTCTCTCCGCCAGGAGCGCCACAGGTGTTGTGACGTCACGCCGAAGAGCTGGGCGACCATCTCGAGCCTTGTGCGACGGCGGTGCACATGAACGGCGGCCTAACTCCCGCTCTCTCCGCCAGGAGCGCCATAGGTGTTGTGACGTCACGCCGAAGAGCTGGGCGACCATCTCGCGCCGTCCGTGTGCGACGGCGGTGCACATGAACGGCGGCCTAACATTAGATTAGATTAGATTACATTAGATTGGATTGGATTATATAACCGATGCATCACCACAAGTCTAACCACAAGCACCACCACCAGCTACACTACCAGCTGAGCCATGGCGTAGGTACGGATATTGCTTTCGCAATTACCGGGCTTAACCAAGCTAAGGTAGCAGCTACCAGCTACCAGAGTTACCGGTTGAACACGCGTTGGGCCAACCCTCACGGACGTACCTGCATACAAGGGGTAGCACCTCGTCCGTTGCTGTAAGTGACCGCAATTCATTTATGGTGATGGCCGACTGGTCCCACTGGTCGACGGCGAGAACAAACTCTGCGTCGCCTTCCGGTGCAGTCTCGGTTTCCTGCAAGGTTTGAGGTAAACGGCTTAGGACGTCCGCGTTGACCATCATTTTACTGGACTTGCAAAGCAGCTTGTATTTGTACGCTCCCAGTAAGAGCGCCCATCTTTGTATTCTGGCGGCGGCCATGACTGGGGTCTGGCGATCCATTCGCAGAAGGCCAAGCAGAGGACGGTGATCCGTGACCAGGGTGAACTCCCTGCCAAGTAGGTAGTCACGGAAACGTGAAACACCGTAGACAAGAGCTAACGCTTCCCGTTCAATCTGTGAATACTTCGTTTCAGCCGAAGTCAAGGTCCGGGACCGAAATCCAATGGGCCTGTTTTCTCCATTTATGCAATGGAACAGTGCCGCTCCTACCCCGTGAGGAGAGGCGTCGCATTCCAAAAGTAGCTCGAGCTTCGGATTGAAATATGTTAACACAGGAGCTGCGCAAAGAGCCTTTTTCGCCAGCTCGAATGCAGCTTGCTCTTTTTCGCTCCACATCCACCTGGCTCCCTTCGTCAGCAGCTTGTACAAAGGAGCAAGTAATGTGGACAGATTAGGGAGAAACTTATTGTATAACGTGATGAATCCAAGAAAAGCACGCAACTCTGTAACATTACGTGGAGAAGGGGCTAGTCTGATAGCATCGATGTTCTTCTCAATTGGATGCAACCCGTTTTTGTCAATCCGATGACCAAGATATGTTACTGCTTGCTCGGCGAAGCGACATTTGTCAGAGCGCAGCTTAATACCATGTTCCCTGAAGCGCTGCAGCACTGCTTTCAAGTTGGCGTCATCTTGGCTCTTATCAGCTATCAGCACATCGTCAAGGTAGGCCTGCACGCCGGTTAACCCTTGGAGTACCGATTCAATTTTCCGCTGGAATATTGCTGGCGCCGACGAGATACCGAATGGCAGCCGATTGTAGCAGTAGAGCCCTTTGTGAGTGTTAATAACGGTCAGTTTCCGCGAATCCTCGTCTAGCGCGACCTGGTTATAGGCATCCCGCAGATCTAGCACACTGAACCGTTCTCCTCCCGCTAAATTGGCAAACATATCGTCAATGACTGGCAGCGGGTATTGCTCAATCTCACACACTGAATTTAGTGTAGCTTTAAAGTCTCCGCAAATGCGCACCGAGCCGTCCTTTTTCAACACGGGAACAATGGGCGTGGCCCATTCCGAATATGGCACTGGAGATATCCCCGCTTCCGCGAGCCTATCCAACTCCTGCGACACTTTCTCTTTGTACGCAAGAGGAACCTTCCTTGCCTTGAAAAACTTCGGAGTCGATCCGCTCTTGAGATGAATCCGGGCTGGCGGGCCTTTCAGGAGTCCCGTGGTCTCGGTGAAAAGATCGGCGTAACTGGTCAGTAGTGCCAAAGCCGGTAGCGGGGCAGCTGGCGGAATTGTGCTGGTCTTGTTGGGTTGCGCCTTGACGTGAAGGACATTCGTTCCAGTGTCATCCAGTTTCTGCAATAGATCCCGGCCACAAAGACTGGGGCCTTTGCAGTTTAACGCCACCAGGTTGCATTCAACTGTCGCTGCTTGATAAGACACGTCCATGCTCATTACCCCAAGCACGGGTAGCTTCCCGAGATAGCACGACAACTTTATCGGCGATTTCGCAAGCGGAGGCCATTCCTTACGATGCTTGTCATAGATAGCTTTTGAAATGACGCAGACTGGGGATCCGGTATCAATGTCCATTTTTAGGTCAACGCCGTTCCACGTGAATGTTTTCTGAATGGGCGGTAGCAGTGTCTGCTTCGTGCGGAGAGACCAAATCTGCGATGTACTACTATCACTGTCCTCAGATTCCTGCTGCGCTTGCGCTTCCATGGTACCGGTTCTGTTAACAATGTCCAATGAAGAGCACATCCTCGCTAGATGACCGTACTGTTTGCATTTGAAACATTGCCGTCTGCTAAAGCGACACGCTTCCGTCTTGTGGCCATGGTTCCCGCAGCACTGGCATTGCTTTTGTGGCCTGAACTTCGGCTTTTCTCTCTCTGGTTTGCGCCGACGAGTTACATTGAGCACGTTAGCATCCAGAGCTTGTCCGGTTATGCCCCGTGAATCAAGTTCGGCGCTTTCTGCAGCTAGCGCGAGAGCCTCTGCTTCCTTTAGCGACAGGTCCTTTTTCGCCAGAAGTTGCTTTTGCAAACTTTTCGATCTGACGCCGCACACGATGCGGTCTCTGATCATTCTGTCTAGCATAGACGAAAAATTGCAGTTCTGTGCTATTTGTCGTACAGCAACAATGAATTCTTGCACGGATTCCTCTTCTTTCTGATAGCGGTTGAAAAACTTGAAACTTTCTGCTATCTCGTTCGGTGTAGGATCATAGTAGCTGCTCAAAGTGTCGACCACCTCATCGTAGCCCAGCGAACTTGCTTTTGCTGGCGCTACTTTACTGCACAAAACTTGAACTGTTTTTGTCCCAAGGGCGGCTACGAGCAAGGCCCTTTTCTTTGCGTCAACTGTGATTTCATTGGCTTCCAAGTACGCTTCAACTTTCACTAGGTAAGCTTGCCACTTATCTTTTTCATCATCGAAGTCCGGTAGCCTGTGACCCATGTGTGCCGCTGTCCTGGGCCCGATGTCCTGGTTCAGCCTCGTCGCCACTGTTGAGACGGCGTTGTCGGTGGACAAGCCGCTCCCGGTCGATGCATCAGACAGCGTAGCCAGGCCGGAGAATGACGGTTTATTCTCGGCTCAAGGGATATTATATAGCCAGAGGGGCGAGGGAAAGAGAGAAACGAATGAAAGATCGGTGTCGGCACGGGTTCAGTTGGTGGCTTATCGCTTCTGCTATCAGCAGCACATATTATGTGAAAGACCACACGACATACATATAAAGCCCCGCTTTAACCGAGGTGTACTAACGTGACAGCCAGTGACGGACAGTATCCGTATTATGTGAAAGACCACACGACATACTTATAAAGCTCCGCTTTAACCGAGATGTACTAAGTGACAATGACTGACAGTATCCGTATTGTGTGAAATACCACACGACATACATATAAAGCCCCGCTTTAACCGAGATGTACTAACGTGACAGACAGTGACGGACAGTATCCCTATTATGTGAGAGACCACACGACATACATATAAAGCCCCACTTTAGTCGAGGTGTACTAACGTGACAGACAGTGACGGACAGTATCCGTATTATGTGAAATACCACACGACATACATATAAACCCCGCTTTAATCGAGATGTACTAACGTGGCGGACAGTACCCGCATTATGTGAAATATCACACAACTTACATATAAAGCCCCGCTTTAACTGAGGTGTACTAACGTGACAGACAGTGACGGACAGTATCCGTATTGTACGACATACTTATAACACACGACATACGTATAAAACTCCGCTTTATCCAAGCTGTACTAACGTGAAAATATATTCAGTGTAATTAATAACATGTATAAAAATGTGCTTGTGTGGTGTTTGGGTAGCGTGTCTGATTAGCAACCCAAGGGTAAGGGATTCTTTTCGATTCCCGACTAAATTACCGCAATCATCTTTTAAGTGGAATTCATTTACTTTATATACTTACCTGTCCTAATGACGTAGTCATGTTGCGATTTTCTGATCACCAGTTTTAGAATGTTTCAATCGCTTTTCAAGTCTGCCGCTTCACGTGTGACGTATCACATTTTATGGACGCCGTCGGATTTGCTGCACAAGGAGACCCTTAACGCTCTAGCTTTAAAACAGGGGATTTGTCAACAGAGCACTGCGTGCAAGTCGTCTGTTTCCCGAGAATCCGCGCTTTGTTCACATAGCGTTTGCCGATTTTACGCTTTCTTGTGTGCAGTTGGAATCTTTAAGCTGTATATTGCTCAATAATAGCAAAGGGCACGTTTTATTTGCAGAAAAAAAAAAACCGTAAACTTTGAAGCGAACCACTTTTAGAGAAGTTCTCGAAAGGACTTATCGCAAGGCCGCCGGACGCAGAGCTCATAGGGACTCCTAAGTTTGGGTTCTGTTGCCATGGCCGATTGGCAAGAGCGCGTTCGGCTTCGCATGATGATATATGCGACCGGCGAAACCCTCGACTTTACAACCGAGCAGCGAAAGTAGGAACGCTGTCGCAAGCAGCTTCAAAACACGGCGCTGTACGCGTTCATTTTTGCAACAGGGCGTAGCATCGATTAACCTGCTATTTTTTTTATCGATCGCTCGAAGGAGAAATATCGCTCGAGAGGACGTCTATCCACTTCCTCGCATTGACAACGCCCTACTGCTTAAAAGAAGCCAAATGTTTATTTGATGATAATGATGATGGTTTGGTTTATTAGGCTTTACGTACCGAAGCAACTCAGGCTATGAGGGACGCCGTAGTGAAGGGCTCCGGAAATTTCGACCACCTGGGGTTCTTTAACGTGCACTGACATCGCACAGCACACGGGCCTCTAGAATTTCGCCTTCATCGAAATTCGGCCGCCGCGGCCGGGATCGAACCCGCGTCTTTCGGGTCAGCAGCCGAGCGCCGTAACCACTGTGCCAATGATGATGATGATGGATATTTTTTTAGTGTAAGGGCACCTGTGGCCAAAGAGCACCATGGCACAAAGCTTATTCTACCCAGGGTAGGGTCAAAGACCGATATCACAAGCACTTCACCCTAAAGAAGCCGAACACCAGGCAGGGGAAAGCTTGTACCCATTGTATCACCGGCGGGTACCCAGCGGCACTGGGGATCGAACCCAGCACCTCCCGAATGCGAGGCGGATGCTCAAACAACTAGGCCACCGCTGCGGTTCCAAGTGTTTATTTAAGGATTACGGTATCGCCAAATACGCACGCATGATAAGGACAAAGAAGAGGCAGCTATATCGCCACCCCACTGGGCTTATACGACTTTAACGCCGTTTAACTCCAACTAACCCTGTCCTATGCCAGCTGCAGCTACCCTATTCCTCCCCCCTCCCCATTTGTCTCGATCTCATCCGCCCACCTAACTTTCTGCCGCCCCCTGCTACGCTTGCCTTCTCTTGGAATCCACCCCCTTAAGGACCAGCGGTTATCTTTCCTTCGCATTACATGCCCTGTCCAAGCCCATTTCTTTCTCTTGATTTCAACTAGGATATCATTAACCCGCCTTTGTTCCCTCACCCACTCCGCCCTCTTCCGATCCCTTAACGTTACACCTATCACATTACTTTCCATAGATCGCTGCGTTTTCCTTAACTTAAGCTGAACCCTCTTTGTTAGCCTCCACGTTTATGCCCCATAGGTGAGTACCGGTAAGATACAGCTGTTGTATACTTTTCTCTTGAGAGATATTGGTATATTGTCATTCTTGATTTGAGAGAACTTCCCAGATGACCTGCACCCCAATTATTCTAGAATTTCGCTATCGTGATTCGGATCTGCGGTCGCCACCTGCCCTAAGTAGACGTATTCCGTTACCGAGACCAATGCCCCAAATGCAAACTGCTATTTCATTCCGGGACTCCTGGGCAATACTTTGTTTTTCTTCATAATAATTTTTAGATCCACCGTTCTGCTCTGCCTGTCTAACTCATTGATAACGTTTTGCAGTGCATCTACTGAGTGACTTAGCAAAACAATGTCGTCAGCGAATCGCAGATCACTGAGGTATTCTAACTTAACTCTTAACCCTAACTTTTCCCAACCCAGTCGTCTTAATGCCGCCTGTAAAGAGGCGGTAAATTGCATTGGCCGATTGGCGAGATCGTGTCTCCCTGCCTGACACCCTTCCTTATTGGAATTGTATGGCTGGTTTTATGGAGTACTATGGTAGCTGTGAAGCTGTTATTGTTCCAGTATGTTTACATAACGCTCGTCTACAGCGCGATTCAACAAAGTCTGCGTGACTGCTGAGGTTTAGACCGAATCAAATGCTTTCTCGTAATCAATGGAGTCTATACAAGGCGTTTGACCTATGATTTTGCGCAATTTTTTTTTTAAATAGGCTTTTTGAGTTAGAAGAGTGCTTCGGCATAGCATTGCCAGCGGTGTAGTACATCAGAATGCAGCTAAGACGTGCTAACTAGCAGGCTGGTTACTAATTGAAGTTCAGAATGGCGCAAAAGACACACACACAGGAAAAAAAAGGGGATGACACAAAGAGCGCCTACTACCAACTGAGTTTATTTCGGAAACACCCTCTTTTATAAGGCAAGACATATCAACCACTAACCGGAAGCAGAAAAAGCACATATTCATGGTTTGAATTCACATTTCGAAACACCATCGGCAGAAAAGAAAAAGCCACAAGAACAAAAAACAGAATCTAGAACTACACGTGCCCGTCTAAGAAACCCAGCTCCTGGCGGCATAGTTTAATCGATGAAGTGCTAATGCACGTGGACCCAGCTTTCTGTATATGATATGCTTCTATAATCTCTCTTTCAAATCGCTCCTTGCCTTGCCTCTGTCTCGAAATGTGAATTCAAACCATGAATATGTGTTTTTTCTGCTTCCGGTTCGTGGTTGATATGTCTTGCCTTATAAAAGAGGGTGTTTCCGAAATAAACTCAGTTGGTAGTAGGCGCTCTTTGTGTCATCCCCCTTTTTTTTTCCTGTGTGTGTGTCTTTTGCGCCATTCTGAACTTCAATCATGAACCAACTAGCCCCAAAGCAAGTTCTTCTGGTTACTAATATTGAATAGTTAACTGTTTAACCGTTACTATTCACCTCATTAATTACAAAGAGGCGTGTAGGCCACAGTATGTAATATCCGTATCAGTTTTTAGAAATTCCAAAACACTGTTAGCCTCGGCGCTGTGGCCCAACAAATTTTGGCTACATCGCGCCAGAATACATGCGCTTTCGAGAAGCTCGCAGGAAAAGCAACCTCTCCAGTGCACGTAACTAGTCGAAATAGCCAGTATTTGTTGGGCCACAGCGCCGGGAGTAATCGCGTTTTCGAGAATCTAAAAACTGATACGGATATCACTTACTGCGGGCTACACGCCTCTCGATAATTACGGAGCCTAAAAGTAATAGTTATAAAGTTCACTATTCAATATTAGTTAACCAGCCTGCTAGTTAGCACGTCTTAGTTGTATTCTGATGTACTACACCGCTGGCAGTGCGATGCCCAAAAAAACCGCTCTCCTAATTGATAAGGTATTTTTTTTTAAATTGCGTAAAGTCCTAGGTGAAACACTCTGTATATAGGGGTTGGTTATACTCTGCGCATTTCGCTTCACCTAATTGATGTTGTGAATATGGTGTATCGTTAAGTACCGTTTTGGAAAGGCAGCTGGCTTAGTCTTTTGTTTAACTGATGTCTAACGATTTAATGAAATACGTTTTCAGCATTCGACAGTAAGCTGATTATTCAGGAAGTAATTTTTTAAGGCCGTGACACCCGGTTACGTTAGGTTAGGTAAGGCACCTAACTTTAGTTGCGTTTTTTCTTCGTTGAATGACACTTTAGACGTAGAATACATGCATCACCGCGTGGCATTTTCTTTCCCACGACCGCTAAATGATTTATTATTAACTTTTTCATGCTATTTCGGTTCGTCAGCCTAAGGATAGCTGTGGCGTGTAGTTGGACTCTAGGTCACATGAGGCACGAAAAAACTGCAATATAAACGCTGACACGTAGTTTTCATTCCCTGCAACATTCAAGCCAGCCTGCTTGAAGAGCTGGAATGACATTTAACGACGTATTAGCAGTTGTATTTTCGTTGTATTCCTGTCTCACGTGACCCTAAGTCCAACAACACATCACAATCATCGTTCGGTTCATGAAACCGAGACAGTGTCAAGAACAAATTCAATTATAAAAGATTTAGCGGTCGTAGGCGAATATCAGGCTGCTATTCACGTATACTAATGTCTAACGTATCATTTTAAATCAGAAAACACGCGAGCAAATATTCTGTATCGATAGTCCCTTAAGGATTATGACAATTAGCGGTATGTCAAAATTCTTCTAAGGAGAGGAAATGGGCATGGGCAGGGCATGTAACGCGAAGGAGATGAGCGATGGCCATCAAGGGTTACGGAGTAGACTCGAACCAAGAGAGAGCAAGCATAGCACGGGATGACAGAGGCTGACGTGGGCGGATGAAATTAGGAAGTTTTGGGGGCTAAGATTGCTGCAGTTGGCGCAAGACAGAGTTAACTGGATGGATATTGCAAAGCCATTTGCCCTGCGATGCACGTAGTTTGTCCTATTAATCGACGCTTTGTTCTTCCTCTTATTTCAAGTTCACGTGGATAATGTGGATAACCTGACCTACTCACTGGGCCGCGCTTGCAGTGCACGATTTTAGGTATGGGTGATCTTCATTGTTGTGCCGGTGAGCTTCGGAGAGCGGGCGCAGAAATATGGCGTGAAAGCATTTCAATGCAGCTTATATAAGTATTATAAAGCAGAAAAACAACATTCCACACTGTGGTGAGTGAGTGAGTGAGTGAGTGAGTGAGTGAGTGAGTGAGTGAGTGAGTGAGTGAGTGAGTGAGTGAGTGAGTGAGTGAGTGAGTGAGTGAGTGAGTGAGTGAGTGAGTGAGTGAGTGAGTGAGTGAGTGAGTGAGTGAGTGAGTGAGTGAGTGAGTGAGTGAGTGAGTGAGTGAGTGAGTGAGTGAGTGAGTGAGTGAGTGAGTGAGTGAGTGAGTGAGTGAGTGAGTGAGTGAGTGAGTGAGTGAGTGAGTGAGTGAGTGAGTGAGTGAGTGAGTGAGTGAGTGAGTGAGTGAGTCGGTCGGTCGGTCGGTCAGTCAGTGAACCTTTATTGCCGTAGGGTGTGCGCTACGCCTCTATATTTGAGCCACGAGTATATACCCCGCGCATATCGGGGTTCACCACAAAATTTCAGGAGTGAAGTGAGTTGTTACGCGCCTTGTCCATGGGGTAAATTCAACCTTACATGGTGCACACCTGCTGTGACTTGTACTGATGTCTGACGCTCGCGAGGCTCGGACAGTCTCCCAAGCACTGAAACGCAAGGCTGCCTCGTTTCCAGTGATAAAATGTACGCGATTTTTGAAGCGAAAAGCTTCACTAGGCTCGTCAATATCGCGCTTCGCGTGAGCCACCCCTCGGCGCCGCCGCGGCGCGCGCTACGTCGCCACTTGTCCTCGCCACCGATTTACCTTGCAGAATAACTTGCTTTGGGGCTAGTTGGTTCATGATTGTAGTTCAGAATGGCGCAAAAGACACACACACAGGAAAAAAGGGGATGACACAAAGAGCGCCTACTACCAACTGAATTTATTTCAGAAACACCCTCTTTTATAAGGCAAGACATATCAACCACGAACCGGAAGCAGAAAAAACACATATTCATGGTTTGAATTCATATTTCGAAACACCATCGGCAGAAAAGAAAACCACAAGAACAAAAAACAAAAAAAAACACACAAAAAACAGAAACTAGAGCTACACGTGCCCGTCCAAGAAACCCAGCTCCTGGCGGCATAGTTTAATCGATGAAGTGCTAATGCACTTCATCGAACCGAACTCATCATTGAACCGGTTCAATTCATCACTTCATCAATCAAGGTCACTTCTAGCGGTGATACGCAAAGCAAGCAGGAAGACAAGAGGCCTGTGGTGGTAATTCCGTACATGCATAAGATAGCGCACAATATCAAGAAGGTAGGGGGTCGATATGGTGTAAATGTGTTGTTTTCAGCACCATGCAAGCTTGCAAAAGTTTGCTCCATGATGAACAGACGACCCCGAAGATGCGCTATCAAACATCAGATGCGGTTCACCGAATGCAAGTCCGAAGTCGTGTATCGCATACCGCTCAGCTGTGGATCCGCCTACATTGGCCAGACTGGCCGGTGTTTCAACGAGAGAGCTAGCGAGCACAGAAGAACAATTAAAAACAATGACAGGGGCAACCTGCCGGATCACTGTAGGGAGTGCAGAGATTGCGGACCGATGCTGGAACAGGCAACGTTTATCGGCAGAGGCAAGGAGCGATTTGAAAGAGAGATTATAGAAGCATACCATATACAGAAAGCTGGGTCCACGTGCATTAGCACTTCATCGATTAAACTATGCCACCAGGAGCTGGGTTTCTTGGACGGGCACGTGTAGTTCTAGTTTCTGTTTTTTGTGTTTTTTTTGTTTTTTTGTTCTTGTGGTTTTCTTTTCTGCCGATGGTGTTTCGAAATATGAATTCAAACCATGAATATGTGTTTTTTCTGCTTCCGGTTCGTGGTTGATATGTCTTGCCTTATAAAAGAGGGTGTTTCTGAAATAAATTCAGTTGGTAGTAGGCGCTCTTTGTGTCATCCCCTTTTTTCCTGTGTGTGTGTCTTTTGCGCCATTCTGAACTACAACCGATTTACCCCTCGCCGCTGCCGCGCGGTCGCCGCCGCCGTCCCAAGAGGCGAGATTCTTTCGCAAGGCGTTCCGAGGACGCGTGAGCAGCGGCGGCCGTAGAAGAGGCGCAGACATTCGCCATGGAAGGAGGAAAAGAACACCCAGAAGTGGTACACTGTAAACAAAAATATACCCAAAATGGAGTAAAAAGGGTGGCGGGCACCCTTTTTACTCCATTTGTGAAAACATTTACTCCATGAGTGGGGAGTGAAAAGGTGGACTGTCCTCCATTTTACTCCCATGAGGAATAATGGAGTAAAAATGAGGATTTACTAGTATTTACTCCAGTCTAGAAAGGGAGTTAATTGTGCCGAATCTCCACCAGTGCCGAAATGGAGTAAAAAAACACCATTTTGTGCAATCCGCCCCGCCGCCTAGCGTCTCGTCTGCTTCTGGTCAGTTGTTGGATAATGGCTGTGAGTGACGACCGCTTATTACCATCGTCGCTGGATCTCTGCTGACTTCTGCTCCTTCACGGGCGCCTGCCGCGGTACAAGATATCGACTTGTCGCCGTTTTCCGCTACAGTACGTTACATAATTGAATTGCTCCTGTGAAGCCTCCAGTGTTCTAACGATACCCGACTTTCCTTTGTTTGTGTCGCCACCCCGTTACAGCCCCCGCTTAGGCCTAATTCTCGCAGGCTTTTCTCAGGGTGGTTCTCGCAATGTATCGCAACAGCTTGTGTGTTGCAGGAACATGGAACTGTGATAGAATATAGTGTCAACGCTGAGCTCATGATTGAGCTCATGAGGCCACATTTTTCCTCAGCCATGTTTAAAATCCAAGCCTTAGTGAAGTGAATATGAAAGCAAACACTGCCATGCCAAACTACCATCAGGTGTATTTTCATCTTTTCTGCTCTGGTTTTGAGTCAAATATAGCGTGGTGCATGACCGTGAAAACTACCCAGCGTCTCCTTTTCGGTTTTCAACTACGGATTATATTTTTACATCCCTTTATCTACGAACATGGCCAACGAAACGAGCTCGTACAGCAAAAGGAGACAAGCAGACGACTCCTGCCGCGCACGCCGCCGCTGGGCTAGCAGACGGCGGAAAGAATGCGTGACGCGGGGTCACATTAGGGCAGCGCAGTTTCCCAAGTTGGGTTGCCGGCGGCCCGCAGAGCTACTGCCCGTTTCCGCCGCTGTCACTGCTGTAAGAATGAGCCTGAATGAGGATAAATAAACATGCCGCCATTTTTGGGCTCCATCTCTGTGGGTAGTAAAAAATTTACTCCCTTTTCATTCCAAAATAACTCCCTTTATACTCCAAAATAACTCCTTTATATAACGGAGCAAATAAAAACACCATACATATGGAGTTAAAAAAAACCTCCTTTTGGGTGTGCGTTAGAGGACAAGCCATTTACTCTCTTTTGGGTGTTTTTTTGCTAACAGTGTAGCGAGGGAGTTGGCTACTGCGCGCTCGCCTCCTCCCCACCGTTTGCCCTTCCGTTGCAGCCGCGTGTTTACCACAGTTGCCACGCTTGCGGAAGGAGGGCTATATAAAGCGCTTGCCTCCGCCGTTATCGTGGTGCTCCCAGTGCTTTGTGCGCGAACTGCGACAGCCATGACGTCAAACAAAGCATAACTGCAGCTTTTCGCTTGTATATAAAAGGCTTAACCAGAGCTAAGCCACTGCCATTTTTTTTACTGCGACTGCTGTTAAAATCGCCCTCGAAACTTCGTCGCTGCGCGGCGTCACACTTGATTCACTGCATAGCTCCAGGGAAAGGTGTCCTCGGTCAAAATATTGGTTATCAGCAAATGAAAGGCGCAGTAACCGTTTCGCTTCTTGGTGGCCACATCAACAGCGCTGTGAGGGAAGGGAGATAGGTTGGAGGGAAAGAGGAAAGAGAGAGAAAGCGGATTCGAACCCGGGAACCTAACCACTGAGCCACCGCGGCGGTTGTCCTCGCTCAGCCAAAGCCACAGAAAACGCGCTTCCTCTGCCTATAGGAATTAAAAGAAAAAAAGGCGCTATTGCTGAATTTAGCGAATTACACAACTAGCGTAAGCGGCCGCCGCGGTGGCTCAGTGGTTATAGCGCTCGGCTACTGGCCCAAAAGACGTGGGTTCAATCCCGGCCGCTGCGGTCGAATTTTGTTGGAGGCGAAATTCTAGAGGCCCGTGTACTGTGCGATGTCAGTGCACGTTAAAGAACCCCAGGTGGTCGAAATTTCCGGAGCCCTTCACTACGGCGTCCCTCACAGCCAGAGTCGCTTTGGGACGTTAAACTCCCATAAACAAAACAACTTTCAGTCTTTCCTGGCGGCCAATCTGTCAGAGGCTTTCCACCCTTTCAAAACTTGTTTTCTCGGACTGTCATTTCAGTGATGCGTTCTATTTTATTTTAGACAAACGTGACTTATTGTTTATTTTCAATATTTGTGACATGCTCATTTTAGGTATATGTTTACTGTTTTGTCCCCCCTTCTATAATGCACCTGGGCTCTGCAGGCACTTGTGTAAATAAATAAAAAAAACTAGCGTAAGCGCTTTCCCAATTTATTCTCCAGCAAGTGCCACGGCGGCCAGCTGGCAAGCAAGTCTTTCTTGAGCGCTATAACAGGTCTGGTAAATCCTCGCGCCCTTCGCAGACGGCAGCCTGCTCCCGCTGAGCGAGGTGTGGTCCCTGATGCCCGACTGCCTGCAGGAGCAGCTGAGGGAGCTTCGCTGGACCACCGTCACGCAGCAGGTACCACCGGACGCCGCCGCGCTTTCACTAGCTTCATTTGCATATGGCGGCCCTCTGTGCAGGAGCACCCTGTCCAGGGCGTGCCCTACTTCCAGCTGCACCCGTGCAAGACCGCCCAGCTCATGGAGCAGACGCGCCGCCCGCACACGTAAGCGCTTCTCTTTTAAGGCGAAAGCTTGGTTTATTGGAGTTTAACGTACCAAAGTGACTCAGCCTATGAAAGACGCCGTAGTGGAGGGCTCCGGAATAATTTCGACCGCCTGGGGTTCTTTAACGTGCACTGACATCGCACAATACACGGGCCTCTGGAATTTCGCCTTCATCGAAATTCGGCCGCCGAGGCCGGGATCGAACCCGCGTCTTTCGGGTCAGCAGCCGGGCGCCATAGCTACTGAGCCACCACGGCGGGGCTTTAAGGCGAAGAAAGCCTGTAATGAGCCATTTAAGGCGAAAGCCTGTAATGGCTGATAATGTCGTCTGTTAGCAGAGGGTGTCACACATTTGGCAGCCTTTAACTCGTGTTAACTCGGGAACTAAAAAATGATAGGAGAAAACGAATGGTTGCTTCAGATAGAGGAAGAAAACATGAACCTAGAAGCCACGTTTGATGACTGTAGAGTAAATTAGTTAATTAATTACAGTCAAAAGTGTCAAAACTGCGTCGAAATAGCGTGGATGTCGATATAGCCACGGGAACGGCGTGACGTCACATCCACCGGAATTCGTCACGGCATAGTGAAAATTGCCACAGAGAGGTCGGAAAAACGTCGGTTTTTTGTAAAATTAGGTGGAAAAATATGTAATTAAGCGTAATTAACGCTCGATATCCCTGAAAGATGTATAATTTGGGTATCGATGTAGCCACGGGAACGGTGTAACGTCACATCCACCGGAAGTCGTCCCGGCATAGTGTCCTCGGCTTTCGCCTCTCAACACTTTAGCTGCCACATTGTCCTCGCAGTTTTCCTTGACCCCTTCAGCTGCAGCCACTCAACCGCGTGTGATAGCTACTTTAAAGGGATAGCGAGGACGAATGCACCCAATTTTAATGCCATAGCATAGAAGCCTCGTTAGAGCAAAACCCGCGCCCTCAGCTTTGGCTCAGCGGTTAGTGCGTTCGGCTACTAAGCTGTAGTACCCGGGTCCGAACCAGACCGTGGGGGCCGCGTTTCGATGGAAGCGAAACGCAAAAGGCACCCGTGTGCTGTGCGATGTCAGTGCTCGTTAGTGATACCAAGTGGGTGCGAAATTATTCCGGAGCCCTCCACTACGGCACATCTCTTTCCTCAATCATTCCCATCTTCGTCTTTTCCCTTGTGGCTTGGTTGAGATGTCCACTGAGAAGTGAGACAGTTACCGTGCCTTTCATTTCTCGGTAACGAATCAAACCGGCTGTTCGCCGGCGTCGCCACACCTTGAAAAAGAGAAAATAGAATCGTAGATAGAGTGAAGTTGGAATAGAATCTGCATTGGAAAGCTTGTTGAGTTGGCTTGATGAACAAGAAATCTAACCGCATTTAGTTTGCAATTATAGCAGGCGTCCTAGCTATTATTAGGCAGAGATTAGAAAATGTACTGAGGCAAAACAGGTGGAGGCAACGTCATGTTGTTGGACGCTGTATGCATTTTATTCATCTACTGATTTATTTCACATACTTTCCAGGCCCGGAGCCATTACGTAACTCATTATGCAAATTAAAAAAAGTTTACAAAATGGCAGATAATACAGCATTCTTGAAGTCTGTAACGTCGGATATGGCTGCGATGGAGGCAGGAAGGTGGTTCCAATCAGGACTCATCATCATCAGCCTGACTACGCCCACTGCGGGGCAAAGGCCTCTCCCATGTCTCTCCAATTAACCCTGTCCTTCGCGAGCCGCGGCCACCATATTCCCGCAAATTTCTTAATCTCATCCACCCACCTTACTTTCTGCCGACGCTTGCCTTCTCTTGGAATCCACTTCGTTACCCTTAAGGACCAGCGGTTATCTTGCCTTCGCATTACGTGCCCAGCCCAAGACCACTTCTTCCTCTTGATTTCAACTAGGATATCATTAACGCGCGCTTGTTCTCTCACCCACTCCGCCCGCTTCCGATCTCTTAACGTTACACCTATCATTTTTCTTTCCATAGCTCGCTGCGTGGTCCTTAACTTAAGCTTAACCCTCTTTGTTAGCCTCCACGTTTCTGCCCCATGGGTGAGTACCGGTAAGATACACCTGTTGTATGCTTTTCTCTTGAGGGATATTGGTAAACTGCCATTCATGATCTGAGGTAACCTGCCATATGCGCTCCACCCCATTCTTATTCTTTTAGTTATTTCCCTCTCATGACCTGGATCAGCTGTCACTACCTGCCCTAAATAGACATATTCTCTTACTACTTCCAGCACCTGGCTACCAACTGCGAACTGCTGTTCCCTTGCTAGGCTGTTGAACATTACTTTGGTTTTCTACATGTTAATTTTTAGCCCCACCGTTCTGTTCTGCCTGTCTAATTCATTGATCATGCTTTGCAGTTCATGTCCTGAGTGACTTAGCAAGGCAATGTCATCAGCGAATCGCAAATTACTTAGGTATTCTTCATTAACTCTTATCCCCAGCTGTTCCCATTTCAGGCCCCGGAATACCTCCTGTAAACAGGCAGTGAATAGCATAGGCGAGATCGTGTCTCCCTGCCTGACACTTTTCCTTATTGGAATTTTATTGCTGACTTTATGGAGAACTATGGCAGCTGTGCAATCGTTATAAATATCTTCCAATATTTTCACATAACACGCTTCTACACCCTGATTCCGCAATGCCTGCATGACTGCCGAGGTTTCTACTGAGGCGAATGCTTTCTCGTAAGCAATGAACGCTATATATAAGGGCTGGTTATATTCTGCGCATTTCTCTATCACCTGATTGATCGCGTGAATATTGTCCATTGTCGAGTATCCTTTACGAAAGCCTGCCTGGTCATTTGGTTGATTGAAGTCTAAGGTTGTCCTAACCCTATTAGCGATTACCTCAGTAAATACCTTGTAGGCAACAGACAGTAAGCTGATCGGTCTGTAATTCTTCAAGTCCTTGGCGTCTCCTTTGTTATGAATTAAGATAACGTTAGCGTTTTTCCAAGCTCTAGGTACGCTCGAGGTCACAAGGCATTGCGTATACAGGGTGGCTAGCTTTTCGAGCACAATCTCTCCTCCATCCTTCAACAAATCTGCTGTTATCTGATCCTCACCAGCTGCCTTCCCTCTCTGCATCGCTCCCAAGGCTTTCTTTACTTCCTCCTTCGTTACTGGCGGGATGTTCCACTGCCTCTCTCAGTAACATTCTGACTGCAATCGCTACTGTATTGATTTGTGTAAAATTCTTCGGCTACTTTAACTATCTATTCCATATTGCTAATGGCATTGCCCTCGTCGTCTCTTATCGCATGCATCTGGTTTTTACCTATGCCGAGTTTTCTCTTCGCTGCTTTTAGGCTACCTCCGCTCTTTAAAGCATGCTCGATTTTCTCCATGTTAAACTTCCTGATGTCGACTACCTTGCGTTTATTTATTAACTTCGACAGTTCTACTAGCTCTATTCTATCTATGGAGTTAGACGTCCTCATGCTTTGCCCTTTCTTAATCAGATCCTTAGTCTCCTGAGATAGCTTCCCGGTATCCTGTCGAACCATCCTACCGCCTACTTCTACGGCGCACTCTGTTATATCTGTGAGACGACTGTTCATTGTTTCAATATTACGGTCGCCATCTTCAGTTAAAGCGGAAAATCTGTTCTGCAGCAAAATCGGGACTAGTTCTCGGAATAAAAGAATCGTGGTACATTTTAGCTCTAGAGAGTAGTGCACCAACTTGAAGCATGTGATGCGAACGGGATGAAATTTACGAAGGGCGAACAGAAAGATGATCACTTAGTAGAGTATTATGGTGGTAAATCTTGTGAAAAAGACACAGGCGAAAACATTTGTGGCACAAAAAGTGGTACGGCAGCATGAGGGTGTTTTTTATGGATGAAATGCTGGCGTAGCGGGAATAGTTAGAATGAAACTGGCTGTGCGGTTTTGAATTGATTCGAGTGTAATGATCAACGTGATTTGGCCGGGATCCCACACAGTGGATACGTAGTCTAGCTTGGGCCGCACCAGTGTTTTATACAGGGTTAGTTTCGGCCCAGATATCCAGAAACCTGGCTAGCGGTATACTCAGATATTTTTGCATTTTGATCAATTCAAACAATTAATGAAATTGAAAAAAAGAACTTCCTGGCTATTGTGTTTCCGGCGAAAATTCCGCCTCCAAATGCGGAGCGCGCCGCAAAAACTCTAATTCATCGGGTTTCTTTTGATGTGCTCTGTGGATGAGTTTTCTTGTTACGACAGCACTTCTAGCCTACCCCCAGTGATTTCCACGATATTCCACGTGAAGAAAATGGAACCTCAGCCAGACTGACTCAATTTTGGGGATGGCTCTGCAGCGTAACGATGGCAATACATGGTATGGCATATTAGGTATGTCCCAAACGTGGTTAGGACCGCCCGAAATTCTACCTTGGAATGAACTATGGCGATTTAAATACATGTGAGACGCCAAACAAAGCTTAATTTGGGCTGGTAACACATGGCATTGCACATAAGGCATGTCCTAAATATGATTAGGAAACCCGATATTTGCCCTTGGAATGACCTTGGCCGAATTTGACTTCCGGTGGATATGTGTGTGCTCGGTTGGAAGACAAGCTTGACCTTGTCTCAAAAAGAATTGGCCCACTTTAAAAATGGGGTTGCTAAGGTGGGGACATCACTTATCGGTGGCATTTTCATGCATAGGTGAGAGGGCGTGGGGGCGTGCGGGCTATGCATGCAAAATGCCCTCTAAAAGTCATGCCCCCCACCTTAGCGGCTTCAGCTTTCAAGAACAACTTAGAAGATTCCACGAAGCACGGTATCCTAATGGTATCAGTGTTTCAGTCGCTGAAAGCTTGCTCAAAAATAAACTTCAGAAACATGGAAAGGCTACAGATAAAACGCAAGGCAAGGAGACAGCTGTCATCCCTTATATCCATGGTTTTTCGCACAAGCTACTGAAAATAGGAAAGAAGGCAAACGTTCATGGCTTTTTCTTCAGCCCTAGATAAACTGAGTGCCATATGAAAAAGCACCCTGCTCGCCGAACAACGTCCCCAAAAGACGCAGTGTAACAGCCCCCACCGGAAAAGATTTGTTAACAAAGGGCACCGCCTACAGCATCCCGTTGTCTTGTGGGAAGCAGTATGTCGGACAATCTCGTAGGTGCCTCAACGAAAGGCTGCGTGAACACAAAACATGAACTCGTTAAGTTGCAGTAATCTAGCTTTGCATTGCAAGGAGTGCGGTGCGTGCCCTTTCTGGATAAATGCTCTGTCATTGCCAGAGGGAGAGATAAACTAACTCCCGAAATCGTTGGAGCTGCACAGATAGCTACTTTGCATGATCAATGTGTTAGCGAGTCTTCTATATTCTTATACAAACAACAATTGGCACCCCTAGATTCGTAATAACCTTATCTTTTCATGTACCCCCCCCCCCCCATTTTTCTTTTCTTTTTTTCTTTTTGTCTCTTTGGTTTTTGTTTTCTCCGACTTTTTCGGGGTTATCGGTTGAATTCTGCTGCTTGCTCAGCATTGGCGCCTGCGCTTGTCGATAGGCTGAAGACTCGTTCGCCATGGTCTTGTGGGATTCCTTCAGGCGGAAGTTAGCGCTCGTGGTGTATGTCTGTCTTCGTCCGTCGTCTTGCTTTCGAGCTCGTTTTGTCATGGATTATCGATACCGACTCGCCAAAATTTCCAACCCTGGTTTGTAATGTGCGCCTCCCGGAGCTCCCGGAAAGAATTCACCACCCCAAGGACCTTGTGATGGCTAGTTAAATTAGTGATGGAGACGTCCAGGGCACGCTTAATAACTTAGCGAAGGATGACCTCAAGCGCATCCTCCTCTTGTTTCCGTAGGTGGAGATAGGGTGTCGAATAGAGAATTCGACTGGTTACAAAGGCGTTTGCCAGCCGCAAGGCATCCTTGCTTCGTAACCCCCCGCGTTTGTTGGAAACCCAGGTCGCCATCGAACGAATTCATAGATTAGGACGACCAGAGAGCAACAAGATCCGCCCGGTTATCTTTAAACTATTAGATTCGAGACAGAAGACAGCTATATTGAAGAACGGTCGGAAGCTAAAGGACACAAGATTCTGTATTGGCGAAGATTTTTCCCCCAGAATTCGGGAAATCAGGAAAAATCTTTGGGCGAGCGCGAAAGATGAGCGCGAAAGAAAAGAAAAGGTGTCCTTGGCCTTCGACAAGTTATTCATCAACGGCCGTGCATATGTCTGGGACTATGAGAAGAATAATCGAGTACCTCTGAAAGAAGATGATGGGAAGACCAAACAACCACCTCTGGAAAAAAACTCTACCGATCTAAGCCCACCAATGACTCGACGGGGAGCACGGTCAAAGAATTGACGGTTATCAACATCAATGCGAGAAGCGTTATAAATAAGGTCGAATCCCTAGAGGCTGTTCTGCTTGAGCACGAACCAGATATAGTTGCGATTACTGAAACCTGGCTCTCCCAAGATGTCAGCGACGATGAAATTGTTCCACCGAACTACGAACTTGTCAGAAAGGATCGCGCCTCCCGCGGTGGTGGCGTGGCACTTATGATACAAAAGCGCATCCCATTTGTCATGCTTCCTGAAGTAACCGGCGCTGAAGCTGTTTTCTGCAAAGTTATTTGCAACAACACCAACATTATAATTGGCAGCTTCTACAGAAGCCCTTCTTCTGGATACGAATGCATATCGGTAATTCAAGATTTCCTCCAGCAATACTGTTGTAACTCGCGAATCATTCTAATGGGCGATTTTAACCTACCAGATATCGACTGGACTACCATGAATCACACTTCAATTATCTCCGACGCTGTAATTAATTTGATGATAAACTTTAACCTCCATCAAATAGTTCTCGATCCTACACGCGTACAAGGCTCAACAAAAAACATTCTTGATTTGATTTTAATCAGTGAACATTTCCCCGTCCATCGTGTTGCAACCCACGTCATCGAAGGCATCTCAGACCATAAAATCCCAGTTTGTGAATTACCGCTACAATGCACCATGACATGCCACTGTCCAACCACCACCATAAAAAACTTTGCAAAGGCAGACGACGCAGCTATCCTAACTTATCTCGCCCATGAATTCGACAGCTTTGCCGAGAGCGCATCAGATAGATCTACAAACATAGACGCTACGTGGCTTATCTTTAAACGCGCTGTACAGTACTGTATGACTAACTTTGTCCCGCTCAAGATCAAACGCATCGCTAAAAATAACCCTTGGATCACTAGAGACGTCATTCACGCGCAGCGTCATGTAAAGAGGTTACGCAGAGCTATCAAGACCAAAGGTGGTAGTCATGTGAGGAAATCTAAATTAAGCAGTGCCGTTGAAAAGCTCAAACAGGTCACGAAACAAGCGAAAGACTACTACTTCAACGTAACTTTCCCAAGTTTTTTGAGAAATAATCCACACAGGTTTTGGAGCCATTTTCGTGGCCGTAAAACGGTGCAGTCCGGTCTCTCTGTAGAAGATAAGGCCAATACTGCTAATATGTACAACGATTTCTTCTTTTCAGTCTTTACTAAAGATAACGGCATCATCCCCGACTCCTGCAATTTGCCCCTGCTAAATATTGAACCTCTCAGAATTACCGATGACGGGATTTTCAATCTTCTGCTGAACCTAGATTCAAAAAAATCAACAGGTCCGGATGATATTCCAAATGAGTTTTTAAAAAGATATGCCGAATGGTGTAGCAAGTACCTTGGTATTATCTTTCGCAAGTCTATTTCATCATCAAGGCTGCCCAGAGACTGGAAAATGGCAAAGATCATACCTATTCATAAATCAGGGGACACTACCTCACCCTCGAACTATAGGCCAATCTCTCTTACAAGTACATCATGTAAAATTTTGGAACACATAATTTCGAAGCACATAACCTCATTCCTGGAGCGCAATAGTATATTGACACCCCATCAGCATGGATTCCGACGCGGGTTATCAACCGTTACTCAACTAACAGAGGTTGTACACGATCTAGCACTTAATATTAATAACTGTAGCCAGACAGACATAATATTGCTCGATTTTTCAAAGGCATTCGACTCTGTATCACACAATAAGTTGCTAGGAAAACTAAAAACTGTTATCGGGGAAGGCGACTTACTATCTTGGTTAGAAGATTTTTTGTCAAATCGGTCTCAGTTTGTGGTTTTTGAGTATGTTTCATCCAAAACAGTTCCAGTAACGTCGGGCGTTCCTCAGGGATCAGTCCTTGGTCCATTGTTATTTCTGCTCTTCATCAATGACATAACTAATGACATTGATTGTAACATTAAGCTCTTCGCAGATGACTGCATTCTTTACAAAACTATTAACAACCGCGAAGACCATCTGTCGTTAAACAGTTCTCTAAAAAAAATAACAGAATGGTGTAACACGTGGCAAATGACAATAAACACTAAAAAATCCGTTTGTATGACAGTAACAAGAAAAAAATTCCCGTTTTGCTTTTCTTACTCTGTAAACGGCGTTCCACTAGCGAAAACTAAACACCATAAATATCTAGGTATTACGCTGTCTTCTGACCTGAGGTGGGACTCTCACATTGCTAACATCACGTCTACTGCTTTACGGAAACTTCTCTTTATCAGGAGACGCTTGCGGTCCGCACCAGTATCTTCTAAACTCCTGGCCTACAAAACCCTTGTAAGGCCAGTCTTAGAATACGCGAACACAGTCTGGTTCCCCCAATCAATAACTAACATCACAAAACTTGAGGCTATACAACGCAAAGCCCTACGAATAATTCACAATAAATACAAGCGCACAGTATCCCCAACATTGCTTGCAGCTTCATCCGGTCTCCAAACATTATCCGCAAGAGCAAAACAAGCGCGCTTAAAATTTTTGTTTCAATTATTACACGAGCAGTACAGGATTGATGTGAAAAAATACGTGACGTACTCACAATCGCCACCTTCACGGCACAAACATACGAACACACTAACCGAGTATGTGTGCCATAATGACACGTTTAAGCATTCCTTTTTCCCTCTCTCCATTAGTGAATGGAATCGCTTGGATCGTAACATCACCTGCACTCAATCCTTATCATCATTCGTGTCGCAGATAGAGCATTTGTCGTAATGCACAGTGGCGATGCAGCAACCGTGACTGCAAATCTAGGCAAGAAGACAACCCCTTCTAACTTGTCATGTATGCGATTTTGAGTGCATTTTGAAATTGTGCCTACCATTGTAGAAGATCTGTTCTGTATATCCTTTTGCTATGGCCAATTCACTTTTCCCTACCTTTGCTTTTATGCCATGTTTGCTGCCTTTGAATAATATGTTTATATTTGTTTTTTGCACTGTACTAATTGCCCCTGCTATGGTCTTGCAATAAGACCAGCAGTATTGTAAATAAATAAATAAAACCCGGCGGACCATGCGGCCCACCTGGTTCCCCACATTACTGAGTCTGGCATCTGTGTTTGTGGATGTAGAGTCCGAATACCAAGAATCTCGTCACTTTCGCGTATGGGACCATTCTCAAGAGAAAGAGAGATTTTAGTTGTGCAGTTCTGTGAGGGGCGGAGGTGCACAGAGTCCGATTTATGAGGGGAACATTGAAAACCGCAGCGGCGGGCGTAGCGGTCTACTATCGTCGCCGCTGTTTTCAGGCTGGTTTCAATGTCTCCTGTGCTGCCCTGCGTGGCCCATAGGGTGATGTCATCGGCGTACAGGGCGTGCCGCACGCCGGCAACACCATCCAGCTGTGCCGGCAGGTGCATCATAGCCAGATTGAAGAGCAGCGGGGAAAGTACCGCGCCTTGGGGGGTTCCCCGCGTGCCGAGTAGGTAATGACCATGCTCTCTATCTTGGATGCGGATGTAGGATTGACGATCCGTAAGAAATTGGCATATATATCGGAATGTGTTGAGGCCACAGTCGGTTTGGCTTAGGTTAGTGAGTATGATCTTGTGTGTTACATTGTCAAACGCCCCTTTAAAATCCAAGGCCAGTACTACTTGATCATTATGGGGGCACTCGAGGGGGTCAAGGACTTCCCTATTGAGTTGCAGGAGGACATTCTGTGCGGATCTGTGTGGGCGGAGTCTAAACATGGTGCTCGCAAAGAAAGGCATGTTTGTGTTCAAGATATGTAGATAACTGATCCCGCACTATCGTCTCCATTAGTTTTCCCACACATATGGTGAGAGAGATAGAGCGGAGGTTGTCTGTGTCAATTGGTTTGCCTGCTTTAGGAACAAAGGTTGCCAGAGCCGTTTTCCATTCGATTGGCAGGGGGGTGTCCCCGCGCCAAATCGCATTGATGTAGTCGAGGAGGGAATGGTATGCCAAGTCGGGCAGGTTCGTGAAAAGCTTGACGGTGACCTTATCCCTTCCCGGCGCAGCGCCCCGTTCCATTTTCGCGAGAGCCGCCCGCAGATCATGGAGCTGGAAAGGTTGATCCAGCTCCGTGTTCTACCTGCCAGCATAAGAGTAGGCAGATCCAAGGAGGTCTTGGGCTGCACACATACTGGTCCCGACGTTTCTGTGCCAATTGAGTCGTGCTGCCAGGGAAAGCGTGTGTGGCTCGTAGCAAATGTTTCTGAGTTTTGGTTCGTTTCGTATTTGGGTTGGGTCGATTAGGGCTCGAAAGAGGCGCCATGTGTTACGGCTGGACATTTTTCGCGCGGCGGTGTTGCATCTCTCCACCCACATGGAGTCGGCGAGTCGTGCCACGTACTCTGCCGCTTTCTGAGTGAGCTCGGCAATTCGTGCTTTAAGCTTCCTATTGTGTTTCTGGCGTCGCCGACGGCGGACGAGGCTGCGACGGGATTCCGAGAGGTGTAGAAGGTGGTTATCCGCGTCCGCGACCGCCTCTGGGAGCTGGAAATGAGTTTCGTGCGGGCGAAAGTGTGTCAGCAGCTGTTGGGACCACGCTGAGTAGCCCTACTCGGAAATGGGTGTATTATAAGGTGAGTCAGAATTTTGCCTGAATTACGGGCTTGTGTTGTGGGACGCTTGAGGGGTCGTGTGCTTCTGTAGTGTTAAAGATGCAGTGGTCGCTATCGAGAGTTTCCTCAGTGTTGAGCGAGTATGCGTGTCGTATTTTGCGAGTGAAGGTTAAGTCCGGACATGTATCCCGTGTCACGGAGTTTCTTAACCGGGTTGGGTGGACGGGGTACGTGTGGAGGGTGAGGCCCAACGTGGGCGCAAGCTCCGCCAGCTTACGTCCGCGTGACTCCTCCTTGCGATACCCCTACAGCTGACTGGGAGCGTTAATGTCGCCCACAGTCGGGAGAGGATCGTGACCTGCTACTGTTAGCGCTCGGCTGAAGAGGTCCGCGAAAGTCACTCGCTTGAGTTTTGGAGAGCAATGTACGTTGAATATACGCAACGGCGGGTCCTTGCGGCGGAGTGGTAGGATAGACATCACTGCAAAGGAATACTCAAGTTGGAGGTTGAGATCCACTAAGTTGACTGTGTATGCCTTGTGTTGGAACGTCGTGTAATTTGAAAGTGTGGCGCCCAGGCCTGGCTCTTGGAGGGCAACCACGGCTGGTAGAGAAAAGCGTTTAGAAGAGTTTAGCGGCGCCTTATGACCGCGCCTTTGGGGGCTTTACGCGTCCCACCCGATGACGACGATCGTTAAGCGAGGCCCGGTGGTGGTCATGTGATCGTGGACCGCGGCAACGCTTTAGAGGGGGCGTACTAGTTTCATCATCACCAAACACTTTATTAATGAACAGAAGAGTTTGGAACACGCAGGCTCCTGGTCTCCCGTACGGCCCCACTGCACTAAAAAATTTATGTTCCTCCGGTCCATAACGCTGGCAGCCCGGTCGGCAACGATGGTCTGCAAGACCGGGTACTGGGAGCGCAGCAGGGTCTCTCAGTACTCCCACGTCTCGAGGTTTTCTAGGCCCCGTGGGGGAGGATCCGCAGAGGTAGTGAGAAAGGAGATAGAAGCTGAAGCGACCAGTTCGGAACACAGAGTATAGGATGAAGTGAGGAAAAGGGGGAGGGGGTTAGGAAGATTGAGGGAAGAGGGGGAGAGTGTGCGCTTGTAATTTGCGCCAAAGGGTTGTCTGTCGATTGCTGAGGGACTTGTGCGGCAGGGGGGGGGGGGGGGGGGGTGGAGCAAAATGGTGGTTTGAGCTAGTTGGTACATCTTCAAAATTTCACCAGCGCTGCGACTAGGAACAAGAACAGAGAAGGAAGACAAGGACAAGCGCTACTAACAACTGAAAGCTTATTTGAAAAAACACAGATTATAAGCACACAACTGACAACCCAAAGCGCCTGCGCTTCCCGCAAAAAGCACGCGAAAGAAAGTTAAGAATCTAGATACAAAATTTCACACTCATGTAAGTGTACAGATGGTGTGCTAACGCACGTGTCGCTGTTCTTGTGAATGTGGTAGGCTTCACACAACTCCCTAGTCAGCTAGCTCCCTAGTCAGCTAGCTCCCTAGTCAGCTAACTCCATAGTCAGCGCTTGTCCTTGTCTTCCTTCTCTGTTCTTGTTCCTAGTCGCAGCGCTGGTGAAATTTTGAAGGGGGGGGGGGGGGTACATCTGACGCGGGGCCTTGGAGGTTTGCGTCAGCTCGCTGAAAGTGTTCGCGAGCTCCTTCGTGAATCATTGGTGGGAGGCTGCCGGAGGCCGGTTTAAAGAACGTTGGGCTAAGAGATTGGCGGCCTCGTTTCCAGGATTCCCAGTGTGCGCGGACACTCAAATCAGCTCCGCATGACAGGGAGGTTGTGCACCAGGCGAGTCCAATACGCAAAAAGCAGCTGACATGGATTCAGCCTCTTGCGAAATTTCGGATTGCAGTTTTTGAGTCTGATAAAACTTACTGCGATTTTGTGTTGACAGGTTCTAGGGCAATGGCTGCTTGCTCTGCAGCTTCGGGGGAGGTGTCTTTGGGGAGTGTGTGTGTGTACCAATTAAGGAGAGATTGTGGTCCACCACGACAGCGACCGCTTCATCGCCGTTCAGGCTGCGTCTACCCGTACGACGTCTGGTTCGGAGCCGTAATATCGGTAGAGTGATTTAACACAAGTTCTACGGCGTTGATCGTGATGCTCAGGGTGCATGTTACGGGGGAGCGGCTTAATAAGCAGTTCTTACTGTTGGGGTTTTGGTGTGGAGAGTAATGTTGGATCATTCGCCGGTACTCGGATGTCAACGGAATACAGGATATGCCGGCGAGTGGCGGTTTGTGCGAGCTGAAGGTAATGCGCTAGTAACAGCTTTAGATGTAAAAACCGAGCCCTGAAGACCGTGGAGGAGAAACTTCATTCGGCAAAAGGCAAAGTAGGAGAGGTCATCATTCCTGCTTTGCTAAGAACGCGGCTTTATCACACGAAGAAAGCAGACAGGTAAAGGTACCTGTGTACTGATGATAGTTACCGCCAATTACGAAACAGAAAATTGCAGCTTTCGTTGTTTTCTTCCTTTGCAGGAAACACCGCAACTACCTCATCACCTGGCTGAGCACCATAGCACCAGTGGTCGGATTGGTGGTTCCCGTCCAATACTCTTCTATCGTTGCGCCGCCACCCTCCTGACCCGACGCACTTTGCAGTCTAGGGTGGCGCACGCGTCGTCGGTGCAGTGTGGGCCTGCCACAGCATAGTCGTCAAAGCGGGAATTAATCTTCGGGGCGTTGGGCCCCTGTGCGTGCGCGTGTTCAGAAACATTACCAAAGCTTTGAACAGTCCTTGCAGCAGTGCAGGCTTGTTGTCGTCAGAATGATCGCAGACTGTATGTGCTGCCTGGTAAAGCCCCCGGTCGAGTTATCTTTGTGATAATCAAACATTCCTTGATTTGTGCGGCAGCCTTCTCTTGCGAAGTAAAACCGGATGCGGTAGTTCACCTAGACCCACCATGGTGGCTCAGTGGTTAAGGCGCTCGTCTACTGAGCCGGAGTACCCGGGTTCGAAGTCGACCGCGGCGGCCGCGTTTCGATGGAGGCGAAACGCAAAAGCCGCCCGTGTGCTGTGCGATGTCAGTGCGCGTTAAAGATCCCCAGCTGGCCGAAATTATCCCGGAGACTTCCACTACGGCACCTCTTTCTTCCTTTCTTCTTTCACTCCCTCCTTCATCCCTTACCTTATGGCGTGGTTCAGGTGTCCCCCGAGATATTTGACAGATGCTGCGTCATTTCCTTTCCTCGATACCAATTTTCATTTTCATTTCATGCAGTAGCTGGGAATTGTTTTCGCCGCGAGTGTGCATAAACAAGTTTTTCCCATGGTCAAGCTGACTGCTATGTGCTGTGCACGGAAGCGTCCCAAGGTGCCGTTGATAGCCGGCAGCACAGACGTCGTGCTTCGAAAATGCCTTGTTACGTAAACACAACATTCCGTGCTTACAGCGAATTCGTAAGAAAAAAAAGCTAAAAATGAATACTTTGTCGATGAGTGTGCGTATCTATCTGTGATATTATGAGAGGAGCGCTGTATAATTTCAGCACTGCGTGCCCTAATGTCCGATGCCACGCCCATACCACGGGACTTTCGCGTGGTCCTCAAAAAGTACAAGACACCATTAGACGCCTATAGCACACCGTCCATGCTCAAGGTGTTTCCGGCTTCAGCGACATCCTGAAGTAGTGCTTACCATATGTCAGACGTTTACCTTTCCAGTCAGCATTTGTAACCCACGAAGCACACTAGAGAGACCGGAAATCTATTTTCTGGGGCTTTTTGGCTCTCATGTACATGGGGAGCCCAACTACCGGCAATGGCCACATTTTTGTGGCAATAAGTAGTCCCTTCAGTTATATTTATGCAGGAGTGCCTTTAATGACCGCATTTTCGCCTCTCCTTTTCTCGAAATTTTTTTACCTCCTGTCCGTCCACACCACCAGAAAACGGGAGCAGATAAAACAAAGGTGGACAGGTATGGTTTTGTTGTGTGATTTGAACCCACGACATCTTGGTGCCAATCAGTGCCTTCAACCGCTCAGCTATCTTTTTTTTTCCTTCCAAATCGACAGAAACCAGATATGACGACAGACCAAAAAAAAAAACACGCAAAACATTACTCAATTTACGACAGAAAAAAATAAAACTTGGGTCATGACTTCAACCTTTTCCTTGTCGTGTCCAGGCTTGACGTAAACACCAGAGGTTGACGTCACCCCTGACGTAAACGTAGACCAGGGGTGACGTAAACACCAAGATGTTCATTTTTTTATTATTTATTTATTTATTAATACTGCAATCCCAGGAAGGGATTTTCGCAGGGTGAGCATACAGAAAATAGGTAAGTACAAATATTAAGAAAAAAAAGTACAAAGGCCACAAATTAATAATAAGCAACAAAAACACAACAGCAAAAATGAAAGGCTCAATGACGTAACACAACAAAAAAGTACACTAAGGTTTGGGGCATATAAATACACTACTATCAAGTCATCAGTGAACATGGTCAACAGGGAATTAATTAAATGAAGAAAGAGCACCAAAACGATCACAATATTAAATTCAGGTCATAAAAAATGGGAAACGGGAATGCATGACAGAGGACATTATTGTGCACTGAGGTTGCCGATGAATGATGTTACAGACAGCTGTAACATCTGTAACTTGAACTCAGTTTTTCAAGCCAACGCAGCCAGTCATGCTCTTGAACTCAGTTTTTCAAGCCAAC